>NC_092772.1:58244107-58251607 GCF_047496795.1 Chiloscyllium punctatum | reverse complement strand
TTGTGTGTGTGTGTGTGAGACTGTGTGTGTGAGTTTGTGTGTGTGTGTGTGTGAGTTTGTGTGTGTGTGAGTGTGTGAGACTGTGTGTGTGTGTGTGTGTGTGAGTTTGTGTGTGTGTGAGTGTGCCCACACATGGGTATTTGTACAGATTGTAACAAAGTCAGCCAGATGGACCTTATTGACCAGGAGTTCCCTGTTAATCCGATCCAATCAGGGAGTCCTGGCTGACAGATAGAAACCGGAGTATTCCATCTCTGAGAAATACAAAGGATGTGGAAGCAGTGACGGAGAAGCTAGACTTTTCCTCTGGTTCCTCTCTAACTGTAAACAGGAATATCAGGGGTTCCACTCACTCTGAGAGCTGGTTCTGAGGGAGCTGGTCAAGTGTTTGCACTCTCCGTGTGTAAATAAACAGGAACTTGGTGATAGGATACTGGCCTCTGGGGAGTTATTTCAGGTGCCTGGGTGTCTGTGTGTGAGTGTGTGTGTGTGTGTGAGAGTGTGTGAAGGGTTCTTTTGAGTGAGTGAGTGAGTGTGATAGGGTGTGTGTCAGAGTGTGAGCATGCAAAGGGATGTTTGAGTGAATGAGGGTGTGTGTGAGTATGAGTGTGCAAAAGGATGTTGTGTGTGAGATGGTGTGTGCACAAAGGGCTGTTTGTGTGTGGGAGGGTGTGTGCAAAGGGGTGTGTGCGTGTGAGTGAGGGGGTGTGTGCAAAGGTGTGTGTGAGGGTGTGTGCAAAGGGGTGTTTGTGTGTGAGTGGATGTGTGTGCAAAAGGCCATGTGTGTGTGTGAGGGAGGGTGTGCGTGCAAAGGGCTGTTTGTGTGTGAAAGGGTGTGTGTGTGTGTGCAAAGGGCTGTGTGTGTGTGAGGGCGTGTGTGCAAAAGTGTGTGTGTGAGGGTGTGTGCAAAGGGGGATTTGTGTATGAGAGGATGTGTGTGCAAAGGGCCATGTGTGTGTGTGAGGGAGGGTGTGCGTGCAAAGGGCTGTTTGTGTGTGAAAGGGTGTGAGAGACGGTGGGTGTGTGTCTGTGAGTGTGAGAGAGGGTGTGTGTGCAAAGGGCTATGTGTGTGAGAGAGGGTGTGTGTGTAAAGGTCTTGTTTGTATGTGTGAGAGGGTGTGTGTGGTTGTGGGTTTGTGTGTGTGAGGGTGTGTATGCATCTGTGTGTGAGAGAGGGTGTGTGTGTGTGAGAGAGGGTGTCTGTGTGTGTGTGAGAGAGGGTGTGTGTAAGAGAGGGTGTGTGTGTGAGTGGGTGTGTGTGAGTGGGTGTGTGTGTGAGAGGGTGTGTGTGTGAGAGAGAATGTGTGTGTGTGAGAGAGAGTGGGTGTGTGCGCAAGGGTGTGTGTGTGTGAAAGAGGATGTGTGTGTGTGAGAGAGGGTGTGTGTGAGAGAGAGAGGGTGTCTGTGTGTGTGTGAGAGAGGGTGTGTGTAAGAGAGGGTGTGTGTGTGAGTGGGTGTGTGTGTGAGTGGGTGTGTGTGTGAGAGGGTGTGTGTGTGAGAGAGAATGTGTGTGTGTGAGAGAGAGTGGGTGTGTGTGCGCAAGGGTGTGTGTGTGTGAAAGAGGATGTGTGTGTGTGAGAGAGGGTGTGTGTGAGAGAGAGAGGGTGTGTGTGTCTGTGTGTGAGAGAGGGTGTGCGCGTGGGTGTGTGTGTGAGAGAGAGGGTGTGTGTGTGTCTGTGTGTGAGAGGGTGTGGGTCTGGGTGTGTGACAGAGGATGTGTGTGAGGGTGTGTGTGTGTGTGTGAGAGGGTGTGTGTTGGGTGTGTGTGTGAGAGAGGATGTGTGCATGTGTGAGAGGGTGTGTATGCAAAGATTTGTGTGTGTGAGAGGGTGTGTGTGTGCAAAGCGCTGTGTGTGTGTGAGAGGGTGTGTGTTGGGTGTGTGTGTGAGAGAGGATGTGTGCATGTGTGAGAGGGTGTGTATGCAAAGATTTGTGTGTGTGAGAGGGTGTGTGTGTGCAAAGCGCTGTGTGTGTGTAAGAGGGTTTGTATGTGTGGTGTGTGTGTGTGTAAGAGGCTGTGTGTGCAAATGGCTATTTGTGTGTGAGAGTGTGTGTGTGCAAAGGGCTGTGTGTGTGAGAGAGGGTGTGTTTGTGAGTGTGTGTGTGAGAGGGTGTGTTGTGAGTGTGTGTGTGAGAGGGGGTATGTGTGTGAGAGAGAGTGTGCGTGTCAGTGTGTGAGAGAGGGTGTGTGTGTGAGAGGGTGAGTGTGAGAGGGTGTGTGTATGAGAGAGTGTGTGTGGCTGTGTGTGAGAAGGTGTGTGTGTGAGAGAGAGGGTGTGTGAGAGGGTGTGTGTGTGTGAGGGGGTTTGTGTGTGTGCATGAGAGGGTGTATGTGTGCGTGAGAGGGTGTGTGTGTGAGAGAGGGTGTGTGTGAGAGAGGGTGTCTGTGTGTGGGAGAGGGTGTGTGAGAGAGGGTGTGTGTGAGAGAGGGTGTGTGTGTGTGGGAGAGGGTGTGTGTGCATGTGTGTGTGTGAAAGAGGGTGTGTGTATGTCTGTGTGTGAGAGAGGGTGTGTCTGTGTGTGTGAGAGGGTGTGTGTGAGTGTGTGTGTGAGAGGGTGTGTGTGTGTGAGGGTGTGTGTGTGAGAGAGAGGGTGTCAATGTGCGTGTGAGAAGGTGTGGGTGTGTGTGCGTGTTTGTGTGTGTGAGAGGGTGTGTATGTGCGTGTGAGAGAGAGAGGGTGTGTGTGTGTGAGGGTGTGTGTGAGAGAGAGGGTGTCAATGTGCGTGTGAGAAGGTGTGGGTGTGTGTGCGTGTTTGTGTGTGTGAGAGGGTGTGTATGTGCGTGCGTGTGAGAGAGAGAGGGTGTGTGTGAGAGAGGGTGTGTGTGTGTGAGAGAGGAGGTGTGTGTGTGAGAGAGGGTATGTGTGAGAGTGAGAGGGTGTGCATTTGTGAGAGGGTGTGTGTGTGTGGGGTGTGTGTGTGTGAGAGGGTGTGTGTGTGAGAGGTTGTGTGTATGTGTGTGCGTGTGAGAGGGTGTGTGTGTGTGAGAGAGAGAGGGTGTGTGTATATGTGTGTGTGTGAGAGAGGGTGTGTGTGTGTGAGAGAGGGTGTGCGTGTCCGTGTGTGAAAGGGTGTGTGTGTGTGAGAGGATGTGTGTGTGAGAGAGAGAGAGGGTGTTTGTGTGTGAGATGGTGTGTGTGTATGAGAGAGAGGGTGTATGTGTGTGTCTGTGTTTGTGTGAGAGAGGGCGTGTGTGTGTCTGTGTGTGAGAGAGAGGGTGTGTGTGTGAGAGAGAGGGTGTATGTGTGTGAGAGGGTGTGTGTGTGTATGTGTCTGTGTGAGAGGGTGTGTGTGTGAGAGGGTGTCTGTGTGTGTTTATGAGAGGGTGTGAGAGTGTGTGTGTAAGAGGGTGTGTGTGGGTGCGTGTGTGAGTGGGTGAGTGTGTGAGAGGGTGTGTGTGTGAGAGAGTGTGTGTGTGTGAGAGAGGGTGTGTGTGTGAGAGGATGTGTGAGTGTGTGTGTGTGTGTGAGAGAGAGGGTGTGTGTGTGAGGGGATGTGTGTGTGAGAGTGTGCCTGTGTGTGTGGAAGAGGGTGTGTGTGCGTGTGAGAGAGGGCGTCTGTGTGTGTGTTTGTGAGAGGGTATGTGTGTGTGGGTGTGTGCGTGTGAGAGAGGGTGTCTATGTGTGTGTGAGAGGATGTGTGTGTATGTGAGGGTGTCTGTGCGTGTGTTTGTGAGAGGGTGTGAGTATGTGAGAGTGTGTGTGTAAGAGGGTGTGTGTGTGAGAGGGTTTGTGGGTGCGTGTGTGCATGTGTGTGAGAGGGTGTGTGTGAGAGGGTGTGAGTATGTGAGAGTGTGTGTGTGTGTAAGAGGGTGTGTGTGTGTGAGGGTGTGTCCGTGCGTTTGGGTGCATGTGTGTGAGAGGGTGTGAGTGGGTGTGTGTGTGAGAGAGAGTGAGAGGGTGTGTGTGAGAGAGAGGGTGTGTCTGTGAGAGTGAGAGGGTATGTGTGTCAGAGGGTGTCTGAGTGTGTGTGTGAGGGGTGTGTGTGTGAGAGGGTGTGTGTGTGAGAGGGTGTGTGTTGGGTGTGTGTGTGAGAGAGGATGTGTGCATGTGTGAGAGGGTGTGTATGCAAAGATTTGTGTGTGTGAGAGGGTGTGTGTGTGCAAAGCGCTGTGTGTGTGTAAGAGGGTTTGTATGTGTGGTGCGTGTGTGTGTAAGAGGCTGTGTGTGCAAATGGCTATTTGTGTGTGAGAGTGTGTGTGCAAAGGGCTGTGTGTGTGAGAGAGGGTGTGTTTGTGAGTGTGTGTGTGAGAGGGTGTGTTGTGAGTGTGTGTGTGAGAGAGAGTGTGCGTGTCAGTGTGTGAGAGAGGGTGTGTGTGTGAGAGGGTGAGTGTGAGAGGGTGTGTGTATGAGAGAGTGTGTGTGGCTGTGTGTGAGAAGGTGTGTGTGTGTGAGAGAGGGTGTGTGAGGGGGTTTGTGTGTGTGCATGAGAGGGTGTATGTGTGCGTGAGAGGGTGTGTGTGTGAGAGAGGGTGTGTGTGAGAGAGGGTGTCTGTGTGTGTGGGAGAGGGTGTGTGAGAGAGGGTGTGTGTGAGAGAGGGTGTGTGTGTGTGGGAGAGGGTGTGTGTGCATGTGTGTGTGTGAAAGAGGGTGTGTGTATGTGTGTGTGTGAGAGAGGGTGTGTCTGTGTGTGTGAGAGGGTGTGTGTGAGTGTGTGTGTGAGAGGGTGTGTGTGTGTGAGGGTGTGTGTGTGAGAGAGAGGGTGTCAATGTGCGTGTGAGAAGGTGTGGGTGTGTGTGCGTGTTTGTGTGTGTGAGAGGGTGTGTATGTGCGTGCGTGTGAGAGAGAGAGGGTGTGTGTGAGAGAGGGTGTGTATGTGTGAGGGTGTGTGTGAGAGAGAGGGTGTCAATGTGCGTGTGAGAAGGTGTGTGTGTGTGTGCGTGTTTGTGTGTGTGAGAGGGTGTGTATGTGCGTGTGTGTGAGAGAGAGAGGTTGTGTGTGAGAGAGGAGGTGTGTGTGTGAGAGAGGGTATGTGTGAGAGTGAGAGGGTGTGCATTTGTGAGAGGGTGTGTGTGTGAGGGGTGTGTGTGTGTGAGGGTGTGTGTGTGTGAGAGAGTGAGAGGGTGTGTGTGAGAGAGGGTGTGTCTGTGAGAGTGAGAGGGTATGTGTGTCAGAGGGTGTCTGAGTGTGTGTGTGAGGGGTGTGTGTGTGAGAGGGTGTGTGGGTGTGTGTGAGAGAGAGGGGGTGTGTTTGAGAGGTTGTGTGTATGTGTGTGCGTGTGAGAGGGTGTGTGTGTGTGTGTGAGAGAGAGGGTGTGTGTATGTGTGTGTGAGAGAGAGGGTGTGTGTGTGTGTGAGAGAGAGAGGGTGTGCGTGTCCGTGTGTGAAAGGGTGTGTGTGTGTGAGAGGGTGTGTGTGTGAGAGAGAGAGGGTGTTTGTGTGTGAGATGGTGTGTGTGTGAGAGAGAGGGTGTATGTGTGTGTTTTTGTGAGAGGGTGTGTGTGTGTGAGAGGGTGTGTGTGTGAGAGGGAGGGTGTGTGTGAGAGAGGGAGTCTGTGTGTGAGAGAGAGGGTGTGTGTGTGTGAGAGAGAGGGTGTGTGTGTGAGAGAGAGGGTGTGTGTGTGTGTGAGAGGATGTGTGTATGTCTGAGAGAGGGTGTCTCTGTGTGTGTGTGTGTGCAAGAGGGTGTGTGTGAGTGAGGGTGTGTGTATGTGTGTGTCTGTGTGTGAGAGAGAGGGCGTGTGTGTGAGAGAGGGTGTCTGTGTGTGTGTGCGAGAGGGTGTGTGTGAGAGTGTGTGTGAGAGAGGGTGTGTGCGTGTGTGAGAGAGAGGGTCTGTGTGTGTGAGAGGGTGTGTGTGAAAGAGGGTGTGTGTGTCTGTGTTGTGTGAGAAGGTGTGTGCGTGAGAGGGTGTGTGTGTGAGAGTGAGTGTGTATGAGAGAGGGTGTGTGTGTGAAAAAGAGAGAGGGTGTGTGCGCGAGCGGGTGTGTGTGTGTGTGTGTGAGAGGGTGTGTGTTTGAGAGAGGGTGTGTGTGTGTGTGCGGGTGTGTGTGTGTGTGAGAGAGGGTGTCTGTGTGTGTGAGAGAGAGGGTGTGTGTGTGTCTGTGTTTGTGAGAGGGTGTGGGTGTGTGTGTAAGGGTGTGAGAGGGCATGTGTGTGTGAGTGAGAGAGGGTGTGTGCGAGCGGGTGTGTGTGTGAGAGGGTGTGTGTTTGAGAGAGGGTGTGTGCGTGCGGGTGTGTGTGTGTGAGAGAGGGTGTCTGTGTGTGAGAGAGAGGGTGTGTGTGTGTCTGTGTTTGTGAGAGGGTGTGGGTGTGTGTGTAAGGGTGTGAGAGGGCGTGTGTGTGTGAGAGAGAGAGAGTATGTGTGTGTGAGAGAGGGTGTGTGTGTGTGAGAGGATGTGTGTGTGAGAGAGGGTGTGTGTGTGTGAGAATGTGTGTGTGTGTGAGAGGGTGTGTGTGTGTGTGTGATAAGGTGTGTGTGAGAGAGGGTGTCTCTGTGTGTGTGAGAGGGTGTCTCTGTGTGTGTGAGAGGGTGTGTGTGTGAGAGAGAGTAAGAGGGTGTGTGTGTGTGTGTGAGAGAGGGTATGTGTGTGAGAGAGGGTGTGTGTGTGAGAGGGTGTGTGTGTGTGAGAGAGGGTATGTGTGTGAGAGGGTGTGTGTGTGTCAGAGAGGGTGTGTGTGTGTGAGAGAGGGTGTCTGTGTGTGTGAGAGAGGGTGTGTGTGTGTGAGAGGATGTGTGTGTATGTGTGTGTGTGAGAGAGGGTGTGGGTGTGTGTGTGAGAGAGGGTGTGTGAGAGGGTGTCTGTGTGTGTGTGAGAGGGTGTCTGTGTGTGTGTGAAAGGGTGTGTGTGTGTGAGAGAGAGGGTGTGTGTGTGTGAGAGGGTGTGTGTGTGAGAGGGTGAGTGTGTGTGAGAGAGGGTGTATGTGTGTGAGAGGGTGTGTGTGTGTGAGAGGGTGTGTGTGTGTGTGTGTGAGAGAGGGTGTGGGTGTGTGTGTGAGAGGGTGTCTGTGTGTGTGTGAAAGGGTGTGTGTGTGTGAGAGAGAGGGTGTGTGTATGTATGAAAGGGTGTGTGTGTGAGAGAGAGGGTGTGTGTGTGAGAGGGTGTGTGTGTGTGAGAAAGGGTGTGTGTACGTGTGTGTGTGAGAGGGTCTGGGTGTGTGTGTGTGCGTGTGAGAGGGTGTGTGTATGTCTGTGTGTTTGTTAGAGAGGGTGTGGGGTGTGTGTGTGTGAGAGAGAGGGTATGTGTATGTGAGAGGGTGTGTGCATGTGTGTGTGAGAGAGGGTGTCTGTGTGTGTGTGTGTGAGAGAGAGAGGGTGTCTGTGTGTGTGAGAGAGAGTGTGTGTGAGAGAGGGTGTGTGTGTGTGAGAGAGAGAGTGTGTGAGAGAGAGGTTGTCTGTGTGTGTGAGAGAGAGTGTGTGTGAGAGAGAGAGAGTGTGTGTGCGTGAGAGAGAGGGTGTGTGTGTGAGAAAGGGTGTGTGTGTGTGAGAGAGGGTTTGTGTGTGTGAGAGGGTGTGTGTGTGTGAGAAAGGGTGTGTTTACGTGTGTGTGAGAGGGTCTGGGTG
>NC_092772.1:58181607-58239107 GCF_047496795.1 Chiloscyllium punctatum | reverse complement strand
GATAGGGAGGGGGTGTAGGGGCTGGAGGGGGTTACAGAGATAGGGAGGGGGTGTAGGGGCTGGAGGGGGTTACAGAGATAGGGAGGGGGTGTAGGGGCTGGAGGGGGTTACAGAGATAGGGAGGGGGTGTAGGGGCTGGAGGGGGTTACAGAGATAGGGAGGGGGTGTAGGGGCTGGAGGGGGTTACAGAGATAGGGAGGGGGTGTAGGGCTGGAGGGGGGTTACAGAGATAGGGAGGGGGTGTAGGGCTGGAGGGGGTTACAGAGATGGGGAGGGGTGTAGGGGCTGGAGGGTTTTACAGAGATAGGGAGGGGGTGTTGGGGATGGAGAGGGTTACAGAGATGGGGAGGGGGTGTTGGGGATGGAGAGGGTTTCAGAGATGGGGAGGGGGTTACAGAGATAGGGAGGGGGTTACAGAGATAGGGAGGGGGTGTAGGGGGTTACAGAGATAGGGAGGGGGTGTAGGGGGTTACAGAGATAGGGAGGGGGTGTAGTGGGTTAAAGAGATAGGGAGTCTGTCATGTGGAGGATGAAAGTTCTAATTTGTATGGCACAATGTGGGAGAGGGGCTGGGAAACGTCTGGTGCTGATCGGAATGCCGGAGGAGGGAGATGGTGTTGCTGGTTGCTGATCTGATCTGATCTGACATGGACCCCGTTCCCAATGTCCCAGCCTGGCTGGTGTTGAGATGGGTCGTCCAAGTGAATGGCCGTTGCAAACCGTCCCTTGTCTGTCTGACTCTCCCTGATCGCGCTGACAGTGCGGAAACCCTCCACCAGTCTGCACCCAACACACACCAACCAAGATTGCAAGGTCTGCTCTGTTGTACAAAACTTCCACATCTTCGTCAATGTACGGGCTGTTCCTTCATCGTCACTGAGTCCAAGTCCTGGTCATCCGTCCCTGACCAGACCTTGCCAGGAACTGACCCAGACGGAGCTGAAACGGATTGAGAGGGTGGTCACCAACATCTTCCACAGGGAGCACGGGCGGCTGGAGGGAGAATACACATCTGTGTCATTAACAGCTACGTCTCCGAATTAACTCGTCACTGTGTCTCTGGGACAGCTCAGTGTTGGCATTCAATCAATTGTGCACCAGAGGGGGATTCTTGTGCTATCACTACATCGATATCTACAGGGGGAGTCCCCAAGGAGAGGTCATTATCTACAGGGGGAGTCCCCAAGGAGAGGTCAATATCTAAAGGGGGGAATCCCCAAGGAGAGGTCAATATCTACAGAGGGAATCCCCAAGGAGAGGTCAATATCTAGAGGGGGAATCCCCAAGGAGAGGTTAATATCTACAGGGGGGAATCCCCAAGGAGAGGTCAATATCTACAGAGGGAATCCCCAAGGAGAGGTTAATATCTACAGTGGGGAATCCCCAAGGAGAGGTCAATATCTAGAGGGGGAATCCCCAAGGAGAGGTTAATATCTACAGGGGGGAATCCCCAAGGAGAGGTCAATTTCTACAGAGGGAATCCCCAAGGAGAGGTCAATATCTAGAGGGGGAATCCCCAAGGAGAGGTTAATATCTACAGGGGGGAATCCCCAAGGAGAGGTCAATATCGACAGTGGGGAATCCCCAAGGAGAGCTCACCAAATAGAGGGGGAATCCCCAAGGAGAGGTTAATATCTACTGGGGGGAATCCCCAAGGAAAGGTCAATATCTACAGGGGGGAATCCCCAAGGAGAGGTTAATATCTACAAGGGGAATCCCCAAGGAGAGGTTAATATCTACAAGGGGAATCCCCAAGGAGAGGTTAATATCTACAGTGGGGAATCCCCAAGGAGAGGTCAATATCTACAGGGGGGAATCCCCAAGGAGAGGTTAATATCTACAGGGGGGAATCCCCAAGGAGAGGTCAATATCTACAGTGGGGAATCCCCAAGGAGAGGTCAATATCTACAGGGGGGAATCTCCAAGGAGAGCTCACCAAATAGAGGGGGAATCCCCAAAGAGAGGTTAATAACTAGAGGGGGAATCCCCAAGGAGAGGTCAATATCTACACGGGGGAATCCCCAAGGAGAGGTCAATATCTAGAGGGGGAATCCCCAAGGAGAGGTCAATATGTAGAGGGGGAATCCCCAAGGAGTGGTCAATATCTACAGGGGGAATCCCCAAGGAGAGGTCAATATCTACAGGAGGAATCGCCAAGGAGAGGTTAATATCTACAGGGGGGAATCCCCAAAGAGAGGTCAATATCTACAGGGGGAATCCCCAAGGAGAGGTCAATATCTACAGGGGGGAATCCCCAAGGAGAGGTCAATATCTACAGGGGGAATCCCCAAGGAGAGGTCACTATCTAGAGGGGGAATCCCCAAAGAGAGGTCAATATCTACAGGGGGGAATCCCCAAGGAGAGGTCACTCTCCAGGGAGTGTGTCAGTATTTACAGGTGGGAGTCCCCGGGGACTGTGTCAGTATTTACAGGGGCGTCCCTGCGGGGAGTGTGTCAGTATTTACTGGGGGGAATGTCCAGGGAGTGTGCCAGTATTTACAGGGGGGAATCCCCGGGGAGTGTGTCAGTATTTACAGGGGTGAATCCCCGGGGAGTGTGTCAGTATCTACAGGAGGGATTCCACGGGGAGTGTGTCAGTATTTACAGGGGGGAGTCCTCGGGGAGTGTGTCAGTATTTACAGGGGGGGGAGTCCCCGGGGAGTGTGTCAGTATTTATAGGGGGGAGTCCCCGGGGAGTGTGTCAGTATTTACAGGAGGGAATCCCCGGGGAGTGTGTCAGTATTTACAGGGGAGAATCCCCGGGGAGTGTGTCAGTATTTACAGTGGGGAATCCCCGAGGAGTGTGTCAGTATTTACAGGGGGGAGTCCCCAGGAAGTGTGTCAGTATTTAGAGGGGGGATCCCCGGGGAGTGTGTCAGTATTTACAGGGGGGAGTCCCCGGGGAGTGTGTCAGTATTTACAGGGGGGAATCCTTGGGGAGTGTGTCAGTATTTACAGGGGGGAGTCCCCGGGGAGTGTGTCAGTATTTACAGGGGGGAATCCCCGGGGAGTGTGTCAGTATTTACAGGGGGGAATCCCCAGGGAGTGTGTCAGTATTTACAGGGGGGAATCCTTGGGGAGTGTGTCAGTATTTACAGGGGGGAGTCCCCGGGGAGTGTGTCAGTATTTACAGGGGGGAATCCCCGGGGAGTGTGTCAGTATTTACAGGGGGGAATCCTTGGGGAGTGTGTCAGTATTTACAGGGGGGAGTCCCGGGGGAGTGTGTCAGTATTTACAGGGGGGAATCCCCGGGGAGTGTGTCAGTATTTACAGGGGGGAATCCCCGGGGAGTGTGTCAGTATTTACAGGGGGGAATTCCGGGGGAGTGTGTCAATATTTACAGGGGGGAATCCCCGGGGAGCGTGTCAGTATTTACAGGGGGGAATCCCCGGGGAATGTGTCTGTATTTACAGGGGGGTCCCTGCGGGGGGGGGGGGAGTGTGTCAGTATTTACAGGGGGGAATTCCGGGGGAGTGTGTCAATATTTACAGGGGGGAATCCCCGGGGAGTGTGTCAGTATTTACAGGGGGGAATCCCCGAGGAGTGTGTCAGTATTTACAGGGGGGAATCCCCAGGGAGTGTGTCAGTATTTACAGGGGGGAATCCCCGGGGAGTGTGTCAGTATTTACAGGGGGGGTCCCTGGGGAGTGTGTCAGCATTTACAGAGGGGACTCCCCGGGGAGTGTGTCTGTATTTACAGGGGAGAATCCCCAGGGAGAGTGTCAGTAGTTACAGGGGGAATCCCAAGGGAGTGTGTCAGTATTTACAGGGGGGAATCCCCGGGGAGTGTGTCAGTATTTACAGGGGGGAATGGCCGGGGAGTGTGTCAGTATTTATGGGGGGGAAACCCCAGGGAGTGTGTCAGTATTTACAGGGGGGAATCACAGGGGGGTGTGTCAGTATTTACGGGGGGGAATCCCGGGGAGTCTGTCAGTATTTACAGGGGGGAATCCCCAGGGAGAGTGTCAGTAGTTACAGGGGGTAATTCCCGGGGAGTGTGTCTGTATTTACAGGGGGGAATCCCCGGGGAATGTGTCAGTATTTACAGGGGGGGAATGTCCAGGGAGTGTGCCAGTATTTACAGGGGGGAATCCCCGGGGAGTGTGTCAGTATTTACAGGGGGGTCCCTGGGGGGAGTGTGTCAGTATTTACTGGGGGGAATCCCCGGGGAGTGTGTCAGCATTTACAGGGGGGACTCCCCAGGGAGTGTGTCTGTATTTACAGGGGAGAATCCCCAGGGAGAGTGTCAGTAGTTACAGGGGGAATCCCCGGGGAGTGTGTCAGTATTTACAGGGGGGAATCCCCGGGGAGTGTGTCAGTATTTACAGGGGGGAATCCCCGGGGAGTGTGTCAGTATTTACAGGGGGGAATGGCCGGGGAGTGTGTCAGTATTTATGGGGGGGAAACCCCAGGGAGTGTGTCAGTATTTACTGGGGGGAATCCCCGGGGAGTGTGTCAGTATTTACAGGGGGGTCCCTGGGGGGAGTGTGTCAGTATTTACTGGGGGGAATCCCCGGGGAGTGTGTCAGCATTTACAGGGGTGACTCCCAGGGGAGTGTGTCTGTATTTACAGGGGAGAATCCCCAGGGAGAGTGTCAGTAGTTACAGGGGGAATCCCAAGGGAGTGTGTCAGTATTTACAGGGGGGAATCCCTGGGGAGTGTGTCAGTATTTACAGGGGGGAATCCCCGGGGAGTGTGTCTGTATTTACAGAGGGGAGTTCCCGGGAAGTGTGTCAGTATTTACAGGGGGGAATCCCCGGGAAGTGTGTCAGTATTTACAGGGGGGGGAATCCCCGGGGAGTGTGTCAGTATTTACAGGGGGGAGTTCCCGGGAAGTGTGTCAGTAGTTACAGGGGGGAGTCCCCGGGGAGTGTGTCAGTATTTACAGGGGGGAATCCCCGGGGAGTGTGTCAGTATTTACAGGGGGGAATCCCCGGGGAGTGTGTCAGTATTTACTGGGGGGAATCCCGGGGAGTGTGTCAGTATTTACTGGGGGGAATCCCCGGGGAGTGTGTCAGTATTTACAGGGGGGATCCCCGGTTAGTGTGTCAGTATTTACAGGGGGTAGTCCCCGGGGTGTGTATCAGTATTTACAGGGGGGAATCCCCGGGGAGTTTGTCAGTATTTACAGGGGGGACCCTGGGGGGAGTGTGTCAGTATTTACTGGGGGGAATCCCCGGGGAGTGTGTCAGTATTTACAGGGGGGAATCCCCAGGGAGTGTGTCAGTATTTACAGGGGGGAATCCCCGGGGAGTGTGTCAGTATTTACAGGGGCGTCCCTGGGGGGAGTGTGTCAGTATTTACTGGGGGGAATGTCCAGGGAGTGTGCCAGTATTTACAGGGGGGAATCCCCGGGGAGTGTGTCAGTATTTACAGGGGTGAATCCCCGGGGAGTGTGTCAGTATCTACAGGAGGGATTCCACGGGGAGTGTGTCAGTATTTACAGGGGGGAGTCCTCGGGGAGTGTGTCAGTATTTACAGGGGGGGGAGTCCCCGGGGAGTGTGTCAGTATTTATAGGGGGGAGTCCCCGGGGAGTGTGTCAGTATTTACAGGAGGGAATCCCCGGGGAGTGTGTCAGTATTTACAGGGGAGAATCCCCGGGGAGTGTGTCAGTATTTACAGTGGGGAATCCCCGAGGAGTGTGTCAGTATTTACAGGGGGGAGTCCCCAGGAAGTGTGTCAGTATTTAGAGGGGGGATCCCCGGGGAGTGTGTCAGTATTTACAGGGGGGAGTCCCCGGGGAGTGTGTCAGTATTTACAGGGGGGAATCCTTGGGGAGTGTGTCAGTATTTACAGGGGGGAGTCCCCGGGGAGTGTGTCAGTATTTACAGGGGGGAATCCCCGGGGAGTGTGTCAGTATTTACAGGGGGGAATCCCCAGGGAGTGTGTCAGTATTTACAGGGGGGAATCCTTGGGGAGTGTGTCAGTATTTACAGGGGGGAGTCCCCGGGGAGTGTGTCAGTATTTACAGGGGGGAATCCCCGGGGAGTGTGTCAGTATTTACAGGGGGGAATCCTTGGGGAGTGTGTCAGTATTTACAGGGGGGAGTCCCGGGGGAGTGTGTCAGTATTTACAGGGGGGAATCCCCGGGGAGTGTGTCAGTATTTACAGGGGGGAATCCCCGGGGAGTGTGTCAGTATTTACAGGGGGGAATTCCGGGGGAGTGTGTCAATATTTACAGGGGGGAATCCCCGGGGAGCGTGTCAGTATTTACAGGGGGGAATCCCCGGGGAATGTGTCTGTATTTACAGGGGGGTCCCTGCGGGGGGGGGGGGGAGTGTGTCAGTATTTACAGGGGGGAATTCCGGGGGAGTGTGTCAATATTTACAGGGGGGAGTCCCCGGGGAGTGTGTCAGTATTTACAGGGGGGAATCCCCGGGGAGTGTGTCTGTATTTACAGGGGGGAATCCCCGGGGAGTGTGTCAGAATTTACAGGGGGGGAATCCCCGGGGAGTGTGTCAGTATTTACAGGGGGGAATCCCCGGGGAGTGTGTCAGTATTTACAGGGGGGAGTTCCCGGGAAGTGTGTCAGTATTTACAGGGGGGAGTCCCCGGGGAGTGTGTCAGTATTTACAGGGGGGAATCCCCGGGAAGTGTGTCAGTATTTACAGGGGGGAGTCCCCGGGGAGTGTGTCAGTATTTACAGGGGGGAATCCCCGAGGAGTGTGTCAGTATTTACAGGGGGGAATCCCCAGGGAGTGTGTCAGTATTTACAGGGGGGAATCCTTGGGGAGTGTGTCAGTATTTACAGGGGGGAGTCCCCGGGGAGTGTGTCAGTATTTACAGGGGGGAATCCCCGGGGAGTGTGTCAGTATTTACAGGGGGGAATCCCCAGGGAGTGTGTCAGTATTTACAGGGGGGAGTCCCGGGGGAGTGTGTCAGTATTTACAGGGGGGAATCCCCGGGGAGTGTGTCAGTATTTACAGGGGGGAATCCCCGGGGAGTGTGTCAGTATTTACAGAGGGGAATTCCGGGGGAGTGTGTCAATATTTACAGGGGGGAATCCCCGGGGAGCGTGTCAGTATTTACAGGGGGGAATCCCCGGGGAATGTGTCAGTATTTACAGGGGGGAGTTCCCGGGAAGAGTGTCAGTATTTACAGGGGGGAATCCCCGGGGTGTGTGTCAGAATTTACAGGGGGGGAATCCCCGGGGAGCGTGTCAGTATTTACAGGGGGGTCCCTGCGGGGGGGGGGGGGGGGGTGTCAGTATTTACAGGGGGGAATCCCCGGGAAGTGTGTCAGTATTTACAGGGGGGAATCCCCGGGGAGTGTGTCAGTATTTACAGGGGGGAATCCCCGAGGAGTGTGTCAGTATTTACAGGGGGGAATCCCCAGGGAGTGTGTCAGTATTTACAGGGGGGAATCCCCGGGGAGTGTGTCAGAATTTACAGGGGGGGAATCCCCGGGGAGTGTGTCAGTATTTACAGGGTGAATCCCCAGCGAGTGTGTCAGTATCTACAGGGGGGATTCCACGGGGAGTGTGTCAGTATTTACAGGGGGGAATCCCCGGGGAGTGTGTCAGTATTTACAGGGGGGTCCCTGGGGGGAGTGTGTCAGTATTTACTGGGGGGAATCCCCGGGGAGTGTGTCAGTATTTACAGGGGGGAATCCCCAGGGAGTGTGTCAGTATTTACAGGGGGGAATCCCCGGGGAGTGTGTCTGTATTTACAGGGGAGAATCCCCAGGGAGAGTGTCAGTAGTTACAGGGGGGAATTCCCGGGGAGTGTGTCTGTATTTACAGGGGGGTCCCTGGGGGGAGTGTGTCAGTATTTACTTGGGGGAATCCCCGGGGAGTGTGTCAGCATTTACAGGAGGGACTCCCCAGGGAGTGTGTCTGTATTTACAGGGGAGAATCCCCAGGGAGAGTGTCAGTAGTTACAGGGGGTAATTCCCGGGGAGTGTGTCTGTATTTACAGGGGGGAATCCCCGGGGAATGTGTCAGTATTTACAGGGGGGGAATGTCCAGGGAGTGTGCCAGTATTTACAGGGGGGAATCCCCGGGGAGTGTGTCAGTATTTACAGGGGTGAATCCCCGGGGAGTGTGTCAGTATCTACAGGAGGGATTCCACGGGGAGTGTGTCAGTATTTACAGGGGGGAATCCCCGGGCAGTGTGTCAGTATTTACAGGGGGGAATCCCCAGGGTGTGTGTCAGTATTTACAGGGGGGAATCCCCGGGGAGTGTGTCAGTATTTACAGGGGGAATACCCGGGGAGTGTGTCAGTATTTACAGGGGGGATTCCCCGGGGAGTGTGTCTGTATTTACAGGGGCGAATCCCCGGGGAGTGTGTCAGTATTTACAGGGGAATCCCCGGGGAGTGTGTCAGTATTTACAGGGGGGAGTCCCCGGGGAGTGTGTCAGTATTTACAGGGGGGAGTCCCCGGGGAGTGTGTCAGTATTTACAGGGGGAAGTCCGCGGGGAGCGTGTCAGTATTTACAGGGGGGAATCCCCGGGGAGTGTGTCAGTATTTACAGGGGGGAATCCCCGGGGAGTGTGTCAGTATTTACAGGGGGAATCCCTGGAGAGCGTGTCAGTATTTACTGGGGGGATTCCCCAGGGAGTGTGTCAGTATTTACAGGGGGGAATCCCCAGGGGGTGTGTCAGTATTTACAGGGGGGAATCCCCACGGAGTGTGTCAGTATTTACAGGGGGGAATCACAGGGGGGTGTGTCAGTATTTACAGGGCGGAATCCCGGGGGGTCTGTCAGTATTTACAGGGGGGAATCCCCGGGGAGTGTGTCAGTATTTACAGGGGGGAATCCCCGGGGAGTGTGTCATATTTACAGGGGGGAATCCCCGGGGAGTGTGTCAGTATTTACACGGGGGAATCCCCGGGGAGTGTGTCAGTATTTACAGGGGGGAGTCCCCGGGGAGTGTGTCAGTATTTACAGGGGGGAATCCCCGGGGAGTGTGTCAGTATTTACGGTGGGGGTGGGGGTGAGTCCCCGGGGAGTGTGTCAGTATTTACAGGGGAGAATCCCCGGGGAGTGTGTCAGTATCTACAGGGGGGATTCCACGGGGAGTGTGTCAGTATTTACAGGGGAGAATCCCCGGGGAGTGTGTCAGTATCTACAGGGGGGATTCCACGGGGAGTGTGTCAGTATTTACAGGGGGGGTCCCCGGGGAGCGTGTCAGTATTTACAGTGGGAAGTCCGCGGGGAGCGTGTCAGTATTTACAGGGGGGAATCCCCGGGGAGTGTGTCAGTATTTACAGGGGGGAATCCCCGGGGAGTGTGTTAGTATTTACAGGGGGGAATCCCCGGGGATTGTGTCAGTATTTACAGGGGGGGAATTCCCGGGGAGTGTGTCAGTATTTACAGGGGGGAATCCCCGGGGTGTGTGTCAGTATTTACAGGGGGGAATCCCCAGGGTGTGTGTCAGTATTTACAGGGGGAGTCCCCGGGGAGTGTGACAGTATTTACAGGGGGGAATCCCCGGGCAGTGTGTCAGTATTTACAGGGGGGAATCCCCAGGGTGTGTGTCAGTATTTACAGGGGGGAATCCCCGGGGAGTGTGTCAGTATTTACAGGGGGAATACCCGGGGAGTGTGTCAGTATTTACAGGGGGGATTCCCCGGGGAGTGTGTCTGTATTTACAGGGGCGAATCCCCGGGGAGTGTGTCAGTATTTACAGGGGAATCCCCGGGGAGTGTGTCAGTATTTACAGGGGGGAGTCCCCGGGGAGTGTGTCAGTATTTACAGGGGGGAGTCCCCGGGGAGTGTGTCAGTATTTACAGGGGGAAGTCCGCGGGGAGCGTGTCAGTATTTACAGGGGGGAATCCCCGGGGAGTGTGTCAGTATTTACAGGGGGGAATCCCCGGGGAGTGTGTCAGTATTTACAGGGGGAATCCCTGGAGAGCGTGTCAGTATTTACAGGGGGGATTCCCCAGGGAGTGTGTCAGTATTTACAGGGGGGAATCCCCAGGGGGTGTGTCAGTATTTACAGGGGGGAATCCCCACGGAGTGTGTCAGTATTTACAGGGGGGAATCACAGGGGGGTGTGTCAGTATTTACAGGGCGGAATCCCGGGGGGTCTGTCAGTATTTACAGGGGGGAATCCCCGGGGAGTTTGTCAGTATTTACAGGGGGGAATCCCCGGGGAGTGTGTCATATTTACAGGGGGGAATCCCCGGGGAGTGTGTCAGTATTTACACGGGGGAATCCCCGGGGAGTGTGTCAGTATTTACAGGGGGTAGTCCCCGGGGTGTGTATCAGTATTTATAGGGGGGAATCCCCGGGGAGTGTGTCAGTATTTACAGGGGGGTCCCTGGGGGGAGTGTGTCAGTATTTACTGGGGGGAATCCCCGGGGAGTGTGTCAGTATTTACAGGGGGGAATCCCCAGGGAGTGTGTCAGTATTTACAGGGGGGAATCCCCGGGGAGTGTGTCAGTATTTACAGGGGGGTCCCTGGGGAGTGTGTCAGCATTTACAGGGGGGACTCCCCGGGGAGTGTGTCTGTATTTACAGGGGAGAATCCCCAGGGAGAGTGTCAGTAGTTACAGGGGGAATCCCAAGGGAGTGTGTCAGTATTTACAGGGGGGAAATCCCTGGGGAGTGTGTCAGTATTTACAGGAGGGAATCCCCGGGGAGTGTGTCAGTATTTACAGTGGGGAATCCCCGAGGAGTGTGTCAGTATTTACAGGGGGGAGTCCCCAGGAAGTGTGTCAGTATTTAGAGGGGGGATCCCCGGGGAGTGTGTCAGTATTTACAGGGGGGAGTCCCCGGGGAGTGTGTCAGTATTTACAGGGGGGAATCCTTGGGGAGTGTGTCAGTATTTACAGGGGGGAGTCCCCGGGGAGTGTGTCAGTATTTACAGGGGGGAATCCCCGGGGAGTGTGTCAGTATTTACAGGGGGGAATCCCCAGGGAGTGTGTCAGTATTTACAGGGGGGAATCCTTGGGGAGTGTGTCAGTATTTACAGGGGGGAGTCCCCGGGGAGTGTGTCAGTATTTACAGGGGGGAATCCCCGGGGAGTGTGTCAGTATTTACAGGGGGGAATCCTTGGGGAGTGTGTCAGTATTTACAGGGGGGAGTCCCGGGGGAGTGTGTCAGTATTTACAGGGGGGAATCCCCGGGGAGTGTGTCAGTATTTACAGGGGGGAATCCCCGGGGAGTGTGTCAGTATTTACAGGGGGGAATTCCGGGGGAGTGTGTCAATATTTACAGGGGGGAATCCCCGGGGAGCGTGTCAGTATTTACAGGGGGGAATCCCCGGGGAATGTGTCTGTATTTACAGGGGGGTCCCTGCGGGGGGGGGGGGGGGAGTGTGTCAGTATTTACAGGGGGGAATTCCGGGGGAGTGTGTCAATATTTACAGGGGGGAGTCCCCGGGGAGTGTGTCAGTATTTACAGGGGGGAATCCCCGGGGAGTGTGTCTGTATTTACAGGGGGGAATCCCCGGGGAGTGTGTCAGAATTTACAGGGGGGGAATCCCCGGGGAGTGTGTCAGTATTTACAGGGGGGAATCCCCGGGGAGTGTGTCAGTATTTACAGGGGGGAGTTCCCGGGAAGTGTGTCAGTATTTACAGGGGGGAGTCCCCGGGGAGTGTGTCAGTATTTACAGGGGGGAATCCCCGGGAAGTGTGTCAGTATTTACAGGGGGGAGTCCCCGGGGAGTGTGTCAGTATTTACAGGGGGGAATCCCCGAGGAGTGTGTCAGTATTTACAGGGGGGAATCCCCAGGGAGTGTGTCAGTATTTACAGGGGGGAATCCTTGGGGAGTGTGTCAGTATTTACAGGGGGGAGTCCCCGGGGAGTGTGTCAGTATTTACAGGGGGGAATCCCCGGGGAGTGTGTCAGTATTTACAGGGGGGAATCCCCAGGGAGTGTGTCAGTATTTACAGGGGGGAGTCCCGGGGGAGTGTGTCAGTATTTACAGGGGGGAATCCCCGGGGAGTGTGTCAGTATTTACAGGGGGGAATACCCGGGGAGTGTGTCAGTATTTACAGAGGGGAATTCCGGGGGAGTGTGTCAATATTTACAGGGGGGAATCCCCGGGGAGCGTGTCAGTATTTACAGGGGGGAATCCCCGGGGAATGTGTCAGTATTTACAGGGGGGAGTTCCCGGGAAGAGTGTCAGTATTTACAGGGGGGAATCCCCGGGGTGTGTGTCAGAATTTACAGGGGGGGAATCCCCGGGGAGCGTGTCAGTATTTACAGGGGGGTCCCTGCGGGGGGGGGGGGGGGGTGTCAGTATTTACAGGGGGGAATCCCCGGGAAGTGTGTCAGTATTTACAGGGGGGAATCCCCGGGGAGTGTGTCAGTATTTACAGGGGGGAATCCCCGAGGAGTGTGTCAGTATTTACAGGGGGGAATCCCCAGGGAGTGTGTCAGTATTTACAGGGGGGAATCCCCGGGGAGTGTGTCAGAATTTACAGGGGGGGAATCCCCGGGGAGTGTGTCAGTATTTACAGGGTGAATCCCCAGCGAGTGTGTCAGTATCTACAGGGGGGATTCCACGGGGAGTGTGTCAGTATTTACAGGGGGGAATCCCCGGGGAGTGTGTCAGTATTTACAGGGGGGTCCCTGGGGGGAGTGTGTCAGTATTTACTGGGGGGAATCCCCGGGGAGTGTGTCAGTATTTACAGGGGGGAATCCCCAGGGAGTGTGTCAGTATTTACAGGGGGGAATCCCCGGGGAGTGTGTCTGTATTTACAGGGGAGAATCCCCAGGGAGAGTGTCAGTAGTTACAGGGGGGAATTCCCGGGGAGTGTGTCTGTATTTACAGGGGGGTCCCTGGGGGGAGTGTGTCAGTATTTACTTGGGGGAATCCCCGGGGAGTGTGTCAGCATTTACAGGAGGGACTCCCCAGGGAGTGTGTCTGTATTTACAGGGGAGAATCCCCAGGGAGAGTGTCAGTAGTTACAGGGGGTAATTCCCGGGGAGTGTGTCTGTATTTACAGGGGGGAATCCCCGGGGAATGTGTCAGTATTTACAGGGGGGGAATGTCCAGGGAGTGTGCCAGTATTTACAGGGGGGAATCCCCGGGGAGTGTGTCAGTATTTACAGGGGTGAATCCCCGGGGAGTGTGTCAGTATCTACAGGAGGGATTCCACGGGGAGTGTGTCAGTATTTACAGGGGGGAATCCCCGGGCAGTGTGTCAGTATTTACAGGGGGGAATCCCCAGGGTGTGTGTCAGTATTTACAGGGGGGAATCCCCGGGGAGTGTGTCAGTATTTACAGGGGGAATACCCGGGGAGTGTGTCAGTATTTACAGGGGGGATTCCCCGGGGAGTGTGTCTGTATTTACAGGGGCGAATCCCCGGGGAGTGTGTCAGTATTTACAGGGGAATCCCCGGGGAGTGTGTCAGTATTTACAGGGGGGAGTCCCCGGGGAGTGTGTCAGTATTTACAGGGGGGAGTCCCCGGGGAGTGTGTCAGTATTTACAGGGGGAAGTCCGCGGGGAGCGTGTCAGTATTTACAGGGGGGAATCCCCGGGGAGTGTGTCAGTATTTACAGGGGGGAATCCCCGGGGAGTGTGTCAGTATTTACAGGGGGAATCCCTGGAGAGGGTGTCAGTATTTACTGGGGGGATTCCCCAGGGAGTGTGTCAGTATTTACAGGGGGGAATCCCCAGGGGGTGTGTCAGTATTTACAGGGGGGAATCCCCACGGAGTGTGTCAGTATTTACAGGGGGGAATCACAGGGGGGTGTGTCAGTATTTACAGGGCGGAATCCCGGGGGGTCTGTCAGTATTTACAGGGGGGAATCCCCGGGGAGTGTGTCAGTATTTACAGGGGGGAATCCCCGGGGAGTGTGTCATATTTACAGGGGGGAATCCCCGGGGAGTGTGTCAGTATTTACACGGGGGAATCCCTGGGGAGTGTGTCAGTATTTACAGGGGGGAGTCCCCGGGGAGTGTGTCAGTATTTACAGGGGGGAATCCCCGGGGAGTGTGTCAGTATTTACGGTGGGGGTGGGGGTGAGTCCCCGGGGAGTGTGTCAGTATTTACAGGGGAGAATCCCCGGGGAGTGTGTCAGTATCTACAGGGGGGATTCCACGGGGAGTGTGTCAGTATTTACAGGGGAGAATCCCCGGGGAGTGTGTCAGTATCTACAGGGGGGATTCCACGGGGAGTGTGTCAGTATTTACAGGGGGGGTCCCCGGGGAGCGTGTCAGTATTTACAGTGGGAAGTCCGCGGGGAGCGTGTCAGTATTTACAGGGGGGAATCCCCGGGGAGTGTGTCAGTATTTACAGGGGGGAATCCCCGGGGAGTGTGTTAGTATTTACAGGGGGGAATCCCCGGGGATTGTGTCAGTATTTACAGGGGGGGAATTCCCGGGGAGTGTGTCAGTATTTACAGGGGGGAATCCCCGGGGTGTGTGTCAGTATTTACAGGGGGGAATCCCCAGGGTGTGTGTCAGTATTTACAGGGGGAGTCCCCGGGGAGTGTGACAGTATTTACAGGGGGGAATCCCCGGGCAGTGTGTCAGTATTTACAGGGGGGAATCCCCAGGGTGTGTGTCAGTATTTACAGGGGGGAATCCCCGGGGAGTGTGTCAGTATTTACAGGGGGAATACCCGGGGAGTGTGTCAGTATTTACAGGGGGGATTCCCCGGGGAGTGTGTCTGTATTTACAGGGGCGAATCCCCGGGGAGTGTGTCAGTATTTACAGGGGAATCCCCGGGGAGTGTGTCAGTATTTACAGGGGGGAGTCCCCGGGGAGTGTGTCAGTATTTACAGGGGGGAGTCCCCGGGGAGTGTGTCAGTATTTACAGGGGGAAGTCCGCGGGGAGCGTGTCAGTATTTACAGGGGGGAATCCCCGGGGAGTGTGTCAGTATTTACAGGGGGGAATCCCCGGGGAGTGTGTCAGTATTTACAGGGGGAATCCCTGGAGAGCGTGTCAGTATTTACAGGGGGGATTCCCCAGGGAGTGTGTCAGTATTTACAGGGGGGAATCCCCAGGGGGTGTGTCAGTATTTACAGGGGGGAATCCCCACGGAGTGTGTCAGTATTTACAGGGGGGAATCACAGGGGGGTGTGTCAGTATTTACAGGGCGGAATCCCGGGGGGTCTGTCAGTATTTACAGGGGGGAATCCCCGGGGAGTTTGTCAGTATTTACAGGGGGGAATCCCCGGGGAGTGTGTCATATTTACAGGGGGGAATCCCCGGGGAGTGTGTCAGTATTTACACGGGGGAATCCCCGGGGAGTGTGTCAGTATTTACAGGGGGTAGTCCCCGGGGTGTGTATCAGTATTTATAGGGGGGAATCCCCGGGGAGTGTGTCAGTATTTACAGGGGGGTCCCTGGGGGGAGTGTGTCAGTATTTACTGGGGGGAATCCCCGGGGAGTGTGTCAGTATTTACAGGGGGGAATCCCCAGGGAGTGTGTCAGTATTTACAGGGGGGAATCCCCGGGGAGTGTGTCAGTATTTACAGGGGGGTCCCTGGGGAGTGTGTCAGCATTTACAGGGGGGACTCCCCGGGGAGTGTGTCTGTATTTACAGGGGAGAATCCCCAGGGAGAGTGTCAGTAGTTACAGGGGGAATCCCAAGGGAGTGTGTCAGTATTTACAGGGGGGAAATCCCTGGGGAGTGTGTCAGTATTTACAGGGGGGAATCCCCGGGGAGTGTGTCTGTATTTACAGGGGGGAGTTCCCGGGAAGTGTGTCAGTATTTACAGGGGGGAATCCCCGGGAAGTGTGTCAGTATTTACAGTGGGGGGAATACCCGGGGAGTGTGTCAGTATTCACAGGGGGGAGTTCCCGGGAAGTGTGTCAGTATTTACAGGGGGGAATCCCCGGGGAGTGTGTCAGTATTTACAGGGGGGAATCCCCGGGGAGTGTGTCAGTATTTACAGGGGGGAATCCCCGGGGAGTGTGTCAGTATTTACTGGGGGGAATCCCGGGGAGTGTGTCAGTATTTACTGGGGGGAATCCCCGGGGAGTGTGTCAGTATTTACAGGGGGGATCCCCGGGTAGTGTGTCAGTATTTACAGGGGGTAGTCCCCGGGGTGTGTATCAGTATTTACAGGGGGGAAACCCCGGGGAGTGTGTCAGTATTTACAGGGGGGTCCCTGGGGGGAGTGTGTCAGTAATTCCTGTGGGGAATCCCCGGGGAGTGTGTCAGTATTTACAGGGGGGAATCCCCAGGGAGTGTGTCAGTATTTACAGGGGGATCCCTGGGGGGAGTGTGTCAGTATTTACTGGGGGGAATCCCCGGGGAGTGTGTCTTAATTTACAGGGGAGAATCCCCAGGGAGAGTGTCAGTATTTACAGGGGGGAATTCCCGGGGAGTGTGTCTGTATTTACAGGGGGGAATCCCCGGGGAATGTGTCAGTATTTACAGGGGGGGAATGTCCAGGGAGTGTGCCAGTATTTACAGGGGGGAATCCCCGGGGAGTGTGTCAGTATTTACAGGGGTGAATCCCCGGGGAGTGTGTCAGTATCTACAGGAGGGATTCCACGGGGAGTGTGTCAGTATTTACAGGGGGGAGTCCTCGGGGAGTGTGTCAGTATTTACAGGGGGGAGTCCCCGGGGAGTGTGTCAGTATTTACAGGAGGGAATCCCCGGGGAGTGTGTCAGTATTTACAGGGGAGAATCCCCGGGGAGTGTGTCAGTATTTACAGGGGGGAATCCCCGAGTAGTGTGTCAGTATTTACAGGGGGGAGTCCCCAGGAGGTGTGTCAGTATTTAGAGGGGGGATCCCCGGGGAGTGTGTCAGTATTTACAGGGGGGAATCCCCGGGGAGTGTGTCAGTATTTACAGGGGGGAATCCCCGGGGAGTGTGTCAGTATTTACAGGGGGGAATCCCCGGGGAGTGTGTCAGTATTTACAGAGGGGAATTCCGGGGGAGTGTGTCAATATTTACAGGGGGGAATCCCCGGGGAGCGTGTCAGTATTTACAGGGAGGAATCCCCGGAGAGTGTGTCTGTATTTACAGGGGGGTCCCTGGGGGGGGGGTGTGTCAGTATTTACAGGGGGGAATCCCCAGGGAGTGTGTCAGTATTTACAGGCGGGAATCCCCGGGGAGTGTGTCAGTATTTACAGGGGGGAATCCCCGGGGAGTGTGTCAGTATTTACTGGGGGGAATCCCAAGGGAGTGTGTCAGTATTTACAGGGGGGAATCCCTGGGGATTGTGTCAGTATTTACAGGGGGGAATCCCCGGGGAGTTTGTCTGTATTTACAGGGGGGAGTTCCCGGGAAGTGTGTCAGTATTTACAGGGGGGAATCCCCGGGAAGTGTGTCAGTATTTACAGGGGGGGGAATCCCCGGGGAGTGTGTCAGTATTTACAGGGGGGTTTCCCCGGGGAGTGTGTCAGTATTTACAGGGGGGAATCCCCGGGGAGTGTGTCAGTATTTACAGGGGGGAGTCCCCGGGGAGTGTGTCAGTATTTACAGGGGGGAATCCCCGGGGAGTGTGTCAGTATTTACAGGGGGGAATCCCCAGGGTGTGTGTCAGTATTTACAGGGGGGAATCCCCAGGGAGTGTGTCAGTATTTACAGGGGGAGTCCCTGGGGAGTGTGTCAGTATTTACAGGGGGCAATCCCCGGGTAGTGTGTCAGTATTTACAGGGGGGATTCCCCAGGGTGTGTGTCAGTATTTTCAGGGGGAGTCCCCGGGGAGTGTGTCAGTATTTACAGGGGGGAATCCCCGGGCAGTGTGTCAGTGTTTACAGGGGGGAATCCCCAGGGTGTGTGTCAGTATTTACAGGGGGGAATCCCCGGGGAGTGTGTCAGTATTTACAGGGGAGATTCCCCGGGGAGTGTGTCAGTATTTACAGGGGGGTATCCCCGGGGAGTGTGTCAGTATTTACAGGGGGGAATCCCCGGGGAGTGTGTCAGTATTCACAGGGGGGATCCCCGGCGAATGTGTCAGTATTTACAGGGGGGATCCCCGGGGAATGTGTCAGTATTTACAGGGGGGAATCCCCGGGGAGTGTGTCAGTATTTACAGGGGGGAATCCCCGGGGAGTGTGTCAGTATTTACGGGGGGAATCCCCGGGAAGTGTGTCAGTATTTACAGGGGGGATTCCCAGGGAATGTGTCAGTATTTACAGGGGGGAATCCCCAGGGCGTGTGTCAATATTTACAGGGGGAAATCCTTGGGGAGTGTGTCAGTATTTACAGGGGGGAGTCCCCGGGGAGTGTGTCAGTATTTACAGGGGGGAGTCCCCGGGGAGTGTGTCAGTATTTACACGGGGGAGTCCCCGGGGAGTGTGTCAGTATTTACAGGGGGGAGTCCCCGGGGAGTGGGTCAGTATTTACAGGGGGGAATCCCCGGGAAGTGTGTCAGTATTTACAGGGGAGAATCCCCGGGGAGTGTGTCAGTATTTACAGGGGGGAGTCCCCAGGGTGTGTGTCAGTATTTACAGGGGGGAATCCCCGGGGAGTGTGTCAGTATTTACAGGGGGAGTCCCTGGGGAGTGTGTCAGTATTTACAGGGGGCAATCCCCAGGTAGTGTGTCAGTATTTACAGGGGGGAATCCCCAGGGTGTGTGTCAGTATTTACAGGGGTGTCCCCGGGGAGTGTGTCAGTATTTACAGGGGGGAATCCCCGGGCAGTGTGTCAGTATTTACAGGGGGGAATCCCCAGGGTGTGTGTCAGTATTTACAGGGGGGAATCCCCGGGGAGTGTGTCAGTATTTACAGGGGGAATACCCGGGGAGTGTGTCAGTATTTACAGGGGGGAATCCCCGGGGAGTGTGTCTGTATTTACAGGGCCGAATCCCCGGGGAGTGTGTCAGTATTTACAGGGGGAATCCCCGGGGAGTGTGTCAGTATTTACAGGGGGGAGTCCCCGGGGAGTGTGTCAGTATTTACAGGGGGGGTCCCCGGGGAGCGTGTCAGTATTTACAGTGGGAAGTCCGCGGGGAGCGTGTCAGTATTTACAGGTGGGAATCCCCGGGGAGTGTGTCAGTATTTACAGGGGGGAATCCCCGGGGAGTGTGTTAGTATTTACAGGGGGGAATCCCCGGGGAGTGTGTCAGTATTTACAGGGGGGGAATTCCCGGGTAGTGTGTCAGTATTTACAGGGGGGAGTCCCCGGGTAGTGTGTCAGTATTTACAGGGGGGAATCCCCAGGGTGTGTGTCAGTATTTACAGGGGGAGTCCCCGGGGAGTGTGTCAGTATTTACAGGGGGGAATCCCCGGGCAGTGTGTCAGTATTTACAGGGGGGAATCCCCAGGGTGTGTGTCAGTATTTACAGGGGGGAATCCCCGGGGAGTGTGTCAGTATTTACAGGGGGAATACCCGGGGAGTGTGTCAGTATTTACAGGGGGGATTCCCCGGGGAGTGTGTCTGTATTTACAGGGGCGAATCCCCGGGGAGTGTGTCAGTATTTACAGGGGAATCCCCGGGGAGTGTGTCAGTATTTACAGGGGGGAGTCCCCGGGGAGTGTGTCAGTATTTACAGGGGGGAGTCCCCGGGGAGTGTGTCAGTATTTACAGGGGGAAGTCCGCGGGGAGCGTGTCAGTATTTACAGGGGGGAATCCCCGGGGAGTTTGTCAGTATTTACAGGGGGGAATCCCCGGGGAGTGTGTCAGTATTTACAGGGGGAATCCCTGGAGAGCGTGTCAGTATTTACAGGGGGGATTCCCCAGGGAGTGTGTCAGTATTTACAGGGGGGAATCCCCAGGGGGTGTGTCAGTATTTACAGGGGGGAATCCCCACGGAGTGTGTCAGTATTTACAGGGGGGAATCACAGGGGGGTGTGTCAGTATTTGCAGGGCGGAATCCCGGGGGGTCTGTCAGTATTTACAGGGGGGAATCCCCGGGGAGTGTGTCAGTATTTACAGGGGGGAATCCCCGGGGAGTGTGTCATATTTACAGGGGGGAATCCCCGGGGAGTGTGTCAGTATTTACACGGGGGAATCCCCGGGGAGTGTGTCAGTATTTACAGGGGGGAGTCCCCGGGGAGTGTGTCAGTATTTACAGGGGGGAATCCCCGGGGAGTGTGTCAGTATTTACAGGGGAGAATCCCCGGGGAGTGTGTCAGTATCTACAGGGGGGATTCCACGGGGAGTGTGTCAGTATTTACAGGGGGGGTCCCCGGGGAGCGTGTCAGTATTTACAGTGGGAAGTCCGCGGGGAGCGTGTCAGTATTTACAGGGGGGAATCCCCGGGGAGTGTGTCAGTATTTACAGGGGGGAATCCCCGGGGAGTGTGTTAGTATTTACAGGGGGGAATCCCCGGGGAGTGTGTCAGTATTTACAGGGGGGGAATTCCCGGGGAGTGTGTCAGTATTTACAGGGGGGAGTCCCCGGGGTGTGTGTCAGTATTTACAGGGGGGAATCCCCAGGGTGTGTGTCAGTATTTACAGGGGGAGTCCCCGGGGAGTGTGTCAGTATTTACAGGGGGGAATCCCCGGGCAGTGTGTCAGTATTTACAGGGGGGAATCCCCAGGGTGTGTGTCAGTATTTACAGGGGGGAATCCCCGGGGAGTGTGTCAGTATTTACAGGGGGAATACCCGGGGAGTGTGTCAGTATTTACAGGGGGGATTCCCCGGGGAGTGTGTCTGTATTTACAGGGGCGAATCCCCGGGGAGTGTGTCAGTATTTACAGGGGGGAGTCCCCGGGGAGTGTGTCAGTATTTACACGGGGGAGTCCCCGGGGAGTGTGTCAGTATTTACAGGGGGGAGTCCCCGGGGAGTGGGTCAGTATTTACAGGGGGGAATCCCCGGGAAGTGTGTCAGTATTTACAGGGGAGAATCCCCGGGGAGTGTGTCAGTATTTACAGGGGGGAGTCCCCAGGGTGTGTGTCAGTATTTACAGGGGGGAATCCCCGGGGAGTGTGTCAGTATTTACAGGGGGAGTCCCTGGGGAGTGTGTCAGTATTTACAGGGGGCAATCCCCAGGTAGTGTGTCAGTATTTACAGGGGGGAATCCCCAGGGTGTGTGTCAGTATTTACAGGGGTGTCCCCGGGGAGTGTGTCAGTATTTACAGGGGGGAATCCCCGGGCAGTGTGTCAGTATTTACAGGGGGGAATCCCCAGGGTGTGTGTCAGTATTTACAGGGGGGAATCCCCGGGGAGTGTGTCAGTATTTACAGGGGGAATACCCGGGGAGTGTGTCAGTATTTACAGGGGGGAATCCCCGGGGAGTGTGTCTGTATTTACAGGGCCGAATCCCCGGGGAGTGTGTCAGTATTTACAGGGGGAATCCCCGGGGAGTGTGTCAGTATTTACAGGGGGGAGTCCCCGGGGAGTGTGTCAGTATAAACAGGGGGGGTCCCCGGGGAGCGTGTCAGTATTTACAGTGGGAAGTCCGCGGGGAGCGTGTCAGTATTTACAGGTGGGAATCCCCGGGGAGTGTGTCAGTATTTACAGGGGGGAATCCCCGGGGAGTGTGTTAGTATTTACAGGGGGGAATCCCCGGGGAGTGTGTCAGTATTTACAGGGGGGGAATTCCCGGGTAGTGTGTCAGTATTTACAGGGGGGAGTCCCCGGGTAGTGTGTCAGTATTTACAGGGGGGAATCCCCAGGGTGTGTGTCAGTATTTACAGGGGGAGTCCCCGGGGAGTGTGTCAGTATTTACAGGGGGGAATCCCCGGGCAGTGTGTCAGTATTTACAGGGGGGAATCCCCAGGGTGTGTGTCAGTATTTACAGGGGGGAATCCCCGGGGAGTGTGTCAGTATTTACAGGGGGAATACCCGGGGAGTGTGTCAGTATTTACAGGGGGGATTCCCCGGGGAGTGTGTCTGTATTTACAGGGGCGAATCCCCGGGGAGTGTGTCAGTATTTACAGGGGAATCCCCGGGGAGTGTGTCAGTATTTACAGGGGGGAGTCCCCGGGGAGTGTGTCAGTATTTACAGGGGGGAGTCCCCGGGGAGTGTGTCAGTATTTACAGGGGGAAGTCCGCGGGGAGCGTGTCAGTATTTACAGGGGGGAATCCCCGGGGAGTTTGTCAGTATTTACAGGGGGGAATCCCCGGGGAGTGTGTCAGTATTTACAGGGGGAATCCCTGGAGAGCGTGTCAGTATTTACAGGGGGGATTCCCCAGGGAGTGTGTCAGTATTTACAGGGGGGAATCCCCAGGGGGTGTGTCAGTATTTACAGGGGGGAATCCCCACGGAGTGTGTCAGTATTTACAGGGGGGAATCACAGGGGGGTGTGTCAGTATTTGCAGGGCGGAATCCCGGGGGGTCTGTCAGTATTTACAGGGGGGAATCCCCGGGGAGTGTGTCAGTATTTACAGGGGGGAATCCCCGGGGAGTGTGTCATATTTACAGGGGGGAATCCCCGGGGAGTGTGTCAGTATTTACACGGGGGAATCCCCGGGGAGTGTGTCAGTATTTACAGGGGGGAGTCCCCGGGGAGTGTGTCAGTATTTACAGGGGGGAATCCCCGGGGAGTGTGTCAGTATTTACAGGGGAGAATCCCCGGGGAGTGTGTCAGTATCTACAGGGGGGATTCCACGGGGAGTGTGTCAGTATTTACAGGGGGGGTCCCCGGGGAGCGTGTCAGTATTTACAGTGGGAAGTCCGCGGGGAGCGTGTCAGTATTTACAGGGGGGAATCCCCGGGGAGTGTGTCAGTATTTACAGGGGGGAATCCCCGGGGAGTGTGTTAGTATTTACAGGGGGGAATCCCCGGGGAGTGTGTCAGTATTTACAGGGGGGGAATTCCCGGGGAGTGTGTCAGTATTTACAGGGGGGAGTCCCCGGGGTGTGTGTCAGTATTTACAGGGGGGAATCCCCAGGGTGTGTGTCAGTATTTACAGGGGGAGTCCCCGGGGAGTGTGTCAGTATTTACAGGGGGGAATCCCCGGGCAGTGTGTCAGTATTTACAGGGGGGAATCCCCAGGGTGTGTGTCAGTATTTACAGGGGGGAATCCCCGGGGAGTGTGTCAGTATTTACAGGGGGAATACCCGGGGAGTGTGTCAGTATTTACAGGGGGGATTCCCCGGGGAGTGTGTCTGTATTTACAGGGGCGAATCCCCGGGGAGTGTGTCAGTATTTACAGGGGAATCCCCGGGGAGTGTGTCAGTATTTACAGGGGGGAGTCCCCGGGGAGTGTGTCAGTATTTACAGGGGGGAGTCCCCGGGGAGTGTGTCAGTATTTACAGGGGGAAGTCCGCGGGGAGCATGTCAGTATTTACAGGGGGGAATCCCCGGGGAGTGTGTCAGTATTTACAGGGGAGAATCCCCGGGGAGTGTGTCAGTATTTACAGGGGGGAATCCCCGAGTAGTGTGTCAGTATTTACAGGGGGGAGTCCCCAGGAGGTGTGTCAGTATTTAGAGGGGGGATCCCCGGGGAGTGTGTCAGTATTTACAGGGGGGAATCCCCGGGGAGTGTGTCAGTATTTACAGGGGGGAATCCCCGGGGAGTGTGTCAGTATTTACAGGGGGGAATCCCCGGGGAGTGTGTCAGTATTTACAGAGGGGAATTCCGGGGGAGTGTGTCAATATTTACAGGGGGGAATCCCCGGGGAGCGTGTCAGTATTTACAGGGAGGAATCCCCGGAGAGTGTGTCTGTATTTACAGGGGGGTCCCTGGGGGGGGGGTGTGTCAGTATTTACAGGGGGGAATCCCCAGGGAGTGTGTCAGTATTTACAGGCGGGAATCCCCGGGGAGTGTGTCAGTATTTACAGGGGGGAATCCCCGGGGAGTGTGTCAGTATTTACTGGGGGGAATCCCAAGGGAGTGTGTCAGTATTTACAGGGGGGAATCCCTGGGGATTGTGTCAGTATTTACAGGGGGGAATCCCCGGGGAGTGTGTCTGTATTTACAGGGGGGCGTTCCCGGGAAGTGTGTCAGTATTTACAGGGGGGAATCCCCGGGAAGTGTGTCAGTATTTACAGGGGGGGAATCCCCGGGGAGTGTGTCAGTATTTACAGGGGGGTTTCCCCGGGGAGTGTGTCAGTATTTACAGGGGGGAATCCCCGGGGAGTGTGTCAGTATTTACAGGGGGGAGTCCCCGGGGAGTGTGTCAGTATTTACAGGGGGGAATCCCCGGGGAGTGTGTCAGTATTTACAGGGGGGAATCCCCAGGGTGTGTGTCAGTATTTACAGGGGGGAATCCCCAGGGAGTGTGTCAGTATTTACAGGGGGAGTCCCTGGGGAGTGTGTCAGTATTTACAGGGGGCAATCCCCGGGTAGTGTGTCAGTATTTACAGGGGGGATTCCCCAGGGTGTGTGTCAGTATTTTCAGGGGGAGTCCCCGGGGAGTGTGTCAGTATTTACAGGGGGGAATCCCCGGGCAGTGTGTCAGTGTTTACAGGGGGGAATCCCCAGGGTGTGTGTCAGTATTTACAGGGGGGAATCCCCGGGGAGTGTGTCAGTATTTACAGGGGAGATTCCCCGGGGAGTGTGTCAGTATTTACAGGGGGGTATCCCCGGGGAGTGTGTCAGTATTTACAGGGGGGAATCCCCGGGGAGTGTGTCAGTATTCACAGGGGGGATCCCCGGCGAATGTGTCAGTATTTACAGGGGGGATCCCTGGGGAATGTGTCAGTATTTACAGGGGGGAATCCCCGGGGAGTGTGTCAGTATTTACAGGGGGGAATCCCCGGGGAGTGTGTCAGTATTTACGGGGGGAATCCCCGGGAAGTGTGTCAGTATTTACAGGGGGGATTCCCAGGGAATGTGTCAGTATTTACAGGGGGGAATCCCCAGGGCGTGTGTCAATATTTACAGGGGGAAATCCTTGGGGAGTGTGTCAGTATTTACAGGGGGGAGTCCCCGGGGAGTGTGTCAGTATTTACAGGGGGGAGTCCCCGGGGAGTGTGTCAGTATTTACACGGGGGAGTCCCCGGGGAGTGTGTCAGTATTTACAGGGGGGAGTCCCCGGGGAGTGGGTCAGTATTTACAGGGGGGAATCCCCGGGAAGTGTGTCAGTATTTACAGGGGAGAATCCCCGGGGAGTGTGTCAGTATTTACAGGGGGGAGTCCCCAGGGTGTGTGTCAGTATTTACAGGGGGGAATCCCCGGGGAGTGTGTCAGTATTTACAGGGGGAGTCCCTGGGGAGTGTGTCAGTATTTACAGGGGGCAATCCCCAGGTAGTGTGTCAGTATTTACAGGGGGGAATCCCCAGGGTGTGTGTCAGTATTTACAGGGGGAGTCCCCGGGGAGTGTGTCAGTATTTACAGGGGGGAATCCCCGGGCAGTGTGTCAGTATTTACAGGGGGGAATCCCCAGGGTGTGTGTCAGTATTTACAGGGGGGAATCCCCGGGGAGTGTGTCAGTATTTACAGGGGGAATACCCGGGGAGTGTGTCAGTATTTACAGGGGGGATTCCCCGGGGAGTGTGTCTGTATTTACAGGGGCGAATCCCCGGGGAGTGTGTCAGTATTTACAGGGGAATCCCCGGGGAGTGTGTCAGTATTTACAGGGGGGAGTCCCCGGGGAGTGTGTCAGTATTTACAGGGGGGAGTCCCCGGGGAGTGTGTCAGTATTTACAGGGGGAAGTCCGCGGGGAGCGTGTCAGTATTTACAGGGGGGAATCCCCGGGGAGTGTGTCAGTATTTACAGGGGGGAATCCCCGGGGAGTGTGTCAGTATTTACAGGGGGAATCCCTGGAGAGCGTGTCAGTATTTACAGGGGGGATTCCCCAGGGAGTGTGTCAGTATTTACAGGGGGGAATCCCCAGGGGGTGTGTCAGTATTTACAGGGGGGAATCCCCACGGAGTGTGTCAGTATTTACAGGGGGGAATCACAGGGGGGTGTGTCAGTATTTGCAGGGCGGAATCCCGGGGGGTCTGTCAGTATTTACAGGGGGGAATCCCCGGGGAGTGTGTCAGTATTTACAGGGGGGAATCCCCGGGGAGTGTGTCATATTTACAGGGGGGAATCCCCGGGGAGTGTGTCAGTATTTACACGGGGGAATCCCCGGGGAGTGTGTCAGTATTTACAGGGGGGAGTCCCCGGGGAGTGTGTCAGTATTTACAGGGGGGAATCCCCGGGGAGTGTGTCAGTATTTACGGTGGGGGGGGGTGAGTCCCCGGGGAGTGTGTCAGTATTTACAGGGGGGAATCCCCGGGGAGTGTGTCAGTATTTACAGGGGAGAATCCCCGGGGAGTGTGTCAGTATCTACAGGGGGGATTCCACGGGGAGTGTGTCAGTATTTACAGGGGGGGTCCCCGGGGAGCGTGTCAGTATTTACAGTGGGAAGTCCGCGGGGAGCGTGTCAGTATTTACAGGGGGGAATCCCCGGGGAGTGTGTCAGTATTTACAGGGGGGAATCCCCGGGGAGTGTGTTAGTATTTACAGGGGGGAATCCCCGGGGAGTGTGTCAGTATTTACAGGGGGGGAATTCCCGGGGAGTCTGTCAGTATTTACAGGGGGGAGTCCCCGGGGTGTGTGTCAGTATTTACAGGGGGGAATCCCCAGGGTGTGTGTCAGTATTTACAGGGGGAGTCCCCGGGGAGTGTGTCAGTATTTACAGGGGGGAATCCCCGGGCAGTGTGTCAGTATTTACAGGGGGGAATCCCCAGGGTGTGTGTCAGTATTTACAGGGGGGAATCCCCGGGGAGTGTGTCAGTATTTACAGGGGGAATACCCGGGGAGTGTGTCAGTATTTACAGGGGGGATTCCCCGGGGAGTGTGTCTGTATTTACAGGGGCGAATCCCCGGGGAGTGTGTCAGTATTTACAGGGGAATCCCCGGGGAGTGTGTCAGTATTTACAGGGGGGAGTCCCCGGGGAGTGTGTCAGTATTTACAGGGGGGAGTCCCCGGGGAGTGTGTCAGTATTTACAGGGGGAAGTCCGCGGGGAGCATGTCAGTATTTACAGGGGGGAATCCCCGGGGAGTGTGTCAGTATTTACAGGGGGGAATCCCCGGGGAGTGTGTCAGTATTTACAGGGGGAATCCCTGGAGAGCGTGTCAGTATTTACAGGGGGGATTCCCCAGGGAGTGTGTCAGTATTTACAGGGGGGAATCCCCAGGGGGTGTGTCAGTATTTACAGGGGGGAATCCCCACGGAGTGTGTCAGTATTTACAGGGGGGAATCACAGGGGGGTGTGTCAGTATTTACAGGGCGGAATCCCGGGGGGTCTGTCAGTATTTACAGGGGGGAATCCCCGGGGAGTTTGTCAGTATTTACAGGGGGGAATCCCCGGGGAGTGTGTCATATTTACAGGGGGGAATCCCCGGGGAGTGTGTCAGTATTTACACGGGGGAATCCCCGGGGAGTGTGTCAGTATTTACAGGGGGGAGTCCCCGGGGAGTGTGTCAGTATTTACAGGGGGGAATCCCCGGGGAGTGTGTCAGTATTTAAGGGGGGGGGGGTGGGGGGAGTCCCCGGGGAATGTGTCAGTATTTACAGGGGGGAATCCCCGGGGAGTGTGTCAGTATTTACAGGGGAGAATCCCCGGGGAGTGTGTCAGTATTTACAGGGGTGTTTCCCCGGGGAGTGTGTCAGCATTTGCGGGGGGACTCCCCGGAGAGTGTGTCAGTATTTACAGGGGAGAATCCCCGGGGAGTGTGTCAGTATTTACAGGGGGGAATCCCCAGGGAGAGTGTCAGTATTGACAGGGGGGAATTCCCGGGGAGTGTGTCTGTATTTACAGGGGGGAATTCCCGGGGAGTGTGTCAGTATTTACAGGTGGAATCCTCGGGGAGTGTGTCAGTGTTCACAGGGGGGAGTCCCCGGTGAGTGTGTCAGTATTCACAGGGGGGAGTCCCCAGGGAGTGTGTCAGTATTTACACGGCGGAATCCCGGGGAGTCTGTCAGTATTTACAGTGGGGAATCCCCAGGGAGTGTGTCATATTTACAGGGGGGAATCCCCGGGGAGTGTGTCAGTATTTACAGGGGGAATCCCTGGGGAGTGTGTCAGTATTTACAGGGGAGATTCCCTGGGGAGTGTGTCAGTATTTACAGGGGGGTATCCCCGAGGAGTGTGTCAGTATTTACAGGGGGGAATCCCCGGGGAGTGTGTCAGTATTTACAGGGGGGATCCCCGGCGAATGTGTCAGTATTTACAGGGGGGAATCCCCGGGGAGTGTGTCAGTATTTACAGGGGGGAATCCCCGGGGAGTGTGTCAGTATTTACGGGGGGAATCCCCGGGGAGTGTGTCAGTATTTACAGGGGGGATTCCCAGGGAATGTGTCAGTATTTACAGGGGGGAATCCCCAGGGAGTGTGTCAATATTTACAGGGGGAAATCCTTGGGGAGTGTGTCAGTATTTACAGGGGGGAGTCCCCGGGGAGTGTGTCAGTATTTACAGGGGGGAATCCCCGGGGAGTGTGTCAGTATTTATAGGGGGGAATCCCCAGGGTGTGTGTCAGTATTTACAGGGGGGAATCCCCAGGGAGTGTGTCAGTATTTACAGGGGGAGTCCCTGGGGAGTGTGTCAGTATTTACAGGGGGCAATCCCCGGGTAGTGTGTCAGTATTTACAGGGGGGAATCCCCAGGGTGTGTGTCAGTATTTTCAGGGGGAGTCCCCGGGGAGTGTGTCAGTATTTACAGGGGGGAATCCCCGGGCAGTGTGTCAGTGTTTACAGGGGGGAATCCCCAGGGTGTGTGTCAGTATTTACAGGGGGGAATCCCCGGGGAGTGTGTCAGTATTTACAGGGGAGATTCCCCGGGGAGTGTGTCAGTCTTTACAGGGGGGTATCCCCGGGGAGTGTGTCAGTATTTACAGGGGGGAATCCCCGGGGAGTGTGTCAGTATTCACAGGGGGGATCCCCGGCGAATGTGTCAGTATTTACAGGGGGGATCCCCGGGGAATGTGTCAGTATTTACAGGGGGGAATCCCCGGGGAGTGTGTCAGTATTTACAGGGGGGATTCCCCGGGGAGTGTGTCAGTATTTACGGGGAGAATCCCCGGGGAGTGTGTCAGTATTTACAGGGGGGATTCCCAGGGAATGTGTCAGTATTTACAGGGGGGAATCCCCAGGGAGTGTGTCAATATTTACAGGGGGAGATCCTTGGGGAGTGTGTCAGTATTTACAGGGGGGAGTCCCCGGGGAGTGTGTCAGTATTTACAGGGGGGAGTCCCCGGGGAGTGTGTCAGTATTTACAGGGGGGCGTCCCCGGGGAGTGTGTCAGTATTTACAGGGGGGAGTCCCCGGGGAGTGGGTCAGTATTTACAGGGGGGAATCCCCGGGAAGTGTGTCAGTATTTACAGGGGGGAATCCCCGGGGAGTGTGTCAGTATTTACAGGGGGGAGTCCCCAGGGTGTGTGTCAGTATTTACAGGGGGGAATCCCCGGGGAGTGTGTCAGTATTTACAGGGGGAGTCCCTGGGGAGTGTGTCAGTATTTACAGGGGGCAATCCCCGGGTAGTGTGTCAGTATTTACAGGGGGGAATCCCCAGGGTGTGTGTCAGTATTTACAGGGGGAGTCCCCGGGGAGTGTGTCAGTATTTACAGGGGGGAATCCCCGGGCAGTGTGTCAGTATTTACAGGGGGGAATCCCCAGGGTGTGTGTCAGTATTTACAGGGGGGAATCCCCGGGGAGTGTGTCAGTATTTACAGGGGGAATACCCGGGGAGTGTGTCAGTATTTACAGGGGGGAATCCCCGGGGAGTGTGTCTGTATTTACAGGGGCGAATCCCCGGGGAGTGTGTCAGTATTTACAGGGGGAATCCCCGGGGAGTGTGTCAGTATTTACAGGGGGGAGTCCCCGGGGAGTGTGTCAGTATTTACAGGGGGGGTCCCCGGGGAGCGTGTCAGTATTTACAGTGGGAAGTCCGCGGGGAGCGTGTCAGTATTTACAGGGGGGAATCCCCGGGGAGTGTGTCAGTATTTACAGGGGGGAATCCCCGGGGAGTGTGTTAGTATTTACAGGGGGGAATCCCCGGGGAGTGTGTCAGTATTTACAGGGGGAATCCCCGGGGAGTGTGTCAGTATTTACAGGGGGGAGTCCCCGGGGAGTGTGTCAGTATTTACAGGGGGGGTCCCCGGGGAGCGTGTCAGTATTTACAGTGGGAAGTCCGCGGGGAGCGTGTCAGTATTTACAGGGGGGAATCCCCGGGGAGTGTGTCAGTATTTACAGGGGGGAATCCCCGGGGAGTGTGTTAGTATTTACAGGGGGGAATCCCCGGGGAGTGTGTCAGTATTTACAGGGGGGGAATTCCCGGGGAGTGTGTCAGTATTTACAGGGGGGAGTCCCCGGGGAGTGTGTCAGTATTTACAGGGGGAATCCCCGGGGAGTGTGTCAGTATTTACTGGGGGAATCCCCGGGGAGTGTGTCAGTTCTTACAGGTGGGAATCCGTGGGGTGTATGTCAGTATCTGCATGCTAAATTCCCATCGTGCCCAGGGATGTGCATGTTAGTGTGGATTGGCCATGCTAAATTGTCCCATAGTGTCCAGGGATGTGCAGGTTAGGGTGGATTGGCCATGCTAAATTGTGCCATAGTGCCCAGGGATGTGCAGGTTAGGGTGAATTGGCCATGCTAAATTGTCCCATAGTGTCTAGGAATGTGCAGGTTAGTGTGGATTGGCCGTGCTAAATTGTCCCATAGTGCCCAGGGATGTGCAGGTTAGGGTGGATTGGCCATGGGAAATTGTCCCATAGTGCCCTGGGATGTGCAGGTTAGGGTGAATTGGCCATGCTAAATTGTCCCATAGTGTCTAGGAATGTGCAGGTTAGTGTGGATTGGCCATGGGAAATTGTCCCATAGTGTCCAGGGATGTGCAGGTTAGGGTGGATTGGCCATGCTAAATTGTCCCATAGTGCCCAGGTATGTGCAGGTTAGGGTGAATTGGCCATGCTAAATTGTCCCATAGTGCCCAGGGATGTGTAGGTTAGGGTGGATTGGCCATGCTAAATTGTCCCATAGTGCCCAGGGATGTGCAGGTTAGGGTGGATTGGCCATGCTAAATTGTCCCATTGTGCCCAGGGATGTGCAGGTTAGGGTGGATTGGCCATGGGAAATTGTCCCATCGTCCCCAGGGATGTGCAGGTTAGGGTGAATTGGCCATGCTAAATTGTCCCATAGTGCCCAGGGATGTGCAGGTTCGGGTGGATTGGCCATGCTAAATTGTCCCATATTGTTTGGTGCATTAGTTAGAAAGGAATGGATCTGGGTGGGTCGCTCTTCAGAGGGTCGGTGTGAGCTTGTTGGGCCGAATGGCCTGTTTCCACACTGTCAGGAAACTGTTTAGGAAATGCGAAGAAGAAAAACCAGATCCTGCCAAATAGGAAAGAGACAAAGTCCAGAAAGCAGCTAACAAGATCTACAACATGGGAATGTGAGAGGAAAGTTGCCAGAGAGATTGAATTTTGAAAGAAGCAATGTTTCCGGTTGTATGAAGGGAAGGCGGGTGGTGAGGAACAATGCCAGCCCAACAGCGACGCAAAGCTGAGACTGTGTCAGTGACCATGGCTAAGAAGCTGCCAGGTTCAGTCATGATTTGGAGATGACCATCACCCAATGAAGGAGCATCGCTCCGAAAGTTCGTGTGCTTCCAATTAAACCGGTTGGACTATAACCTGGTGTTGTGTGATTTTTAACAAGGTTCAATGATGACTTTGCCACAGTATTTTTTAACAAGGTTCAATGATGACTTTGCCACAGTATTTACAGTACAGGAGGAGGAGAGCTTGACAGAAGCCCTGAGGAAATTATTCGTGGACGGGAGACAAAGACTGAGTAAAATTAACGTGATTAATATACTGGTGATGAGGAAATAAATGGAATTAAAGAGCGACAAATCCCCAGGACCAGATGGTTTCCATCCGAGGAAGTCAGGAGAGGGTCACCTCGCACCCTGAGCTTCTGACACCCCACCCCGTTCCCCGGCCAACATCCCTGTCTCGGGCTTGCTGCAGTGCTCCAGTGAAGCTCAGTGCAAGCTGGAAGAACAGCACCTCACTTTCTGCTTGGGGGCCCGACAGAACTCAATATCGAGTGCAATAATTCAGGACTTGAGCTCTCCCATGGCCTATTCCCCTCCCTTGCGCACCAGGCCTCGCTCCTGATGAAGGGCCTTTTGCCCGAAACGTCGATTCTCCTGCTCTTCGGATGCTGCCTGACCTGCTGTGCTTTTCCAGCACCACCCTCTAATCTTGTCATCACACTCTCTGCTATTCCACACTACTCATTGTTAGCCACCAACAGTCTCCATCCACAGTTATTCACTCTCCACTACTTTGCCTGTTCAACTTTTCTTCTCTCGTTTTGGTCTCTATCCCCCCCCCCCTATCGTTTATTCCCTATCCCCTCCCACCCTATCTTCCGCACATTTTCCTAGCCACCGTCAGTTCTGGACCCGAAACACTTAACTCGGATTTCTCTCCACAGATGCTGCCGAGCTTTCCCAGCAATAGAACCCACAATGTTATACTCCCGTCGGAGTTCCCGAGGTAGAGAAGCCACTCCTCTGGATCAGAAAATTGCACCCTCTGCTTCTGAAGAAGGACGCACGAAGCATCATGGGAAATTACTGACCAGTGAGCATAACATCTACGATGGGGAAATTGTTGGGAGTGTGAAATCAAGGATGGGGAGGACCAGAATTTTTTTAGGGAGAGTCAGCGTGGGTTCATGACAGGTAGGTCATGCCTGGCATAGCTCTATGAATTTCATGAAGGGGTTGATGGACTTTGTGGATTTGAGGTTGTACAGGACATTCGTGAGGCCTCTTCAGGACTACCGTGTCCACTTCTGGTCACCCAGTTACAGGAAGGTGACCGTTGAGCAGGCGAGGGCTCGGAAAATATTTACCGGGATGTTGCCGGAAATGGAAGGTTTGAGTTATAGGGAGAGGCCGGATAGGAACAAAGAGCAAAGAAAATTTACAGCCCAGGAACAGGCCCTTCGGCCCTCCAAGCCTGAGCCAATCCAACTGTACTGTCTAAACCTGTCAGTCAATTCCTAAGGATCTGTATCCCTTTGCTCCCCACCGACTCATGCATCTGTCCAGATGCATCTTAAATGAATCTACCATGCCTGCCTCTACCACCTCTGCTGGAAACGTGTTCCAGGCACCTACTACCCTCTGTGTGAAGTACTTGCCCTGTGTATCCCCCTTAAACCCTCCACCTCTCACCTTGAAAATGTGACCTCTCGTTATTGAATCCTTCACGCTGGGAAAAAGCTTATCTCCTGATATCCACCCTGTCTATATCCTTCATGATTTTTGTAAACCTCAATCAGGTCCCCCCCTCAATCTCCTTTTTTCCTAATGAAAACAATCCTAACCTACTCTACCTCTCTTCATAGCTCGCACCTCCCATACTAGGCAACATCCTCGTAAACCTTCTCTGCACCCTCTCCAAAGCGTCCACATCCTTTTGGTAAAGTAGCGACCAGAACTGTACACCGTACTCTAAATGCAGCCGAACCAATGTCTTGTACAACGTTAATATGACCTGCCAGCTCTTATACTCAATACCGCGTCCAATGAAGGCAGACATGCCACATAACTTCTAGATCATTCTATCCACCTGTGCAGCCGCCTTCAGGGTACAATGGACCTGAACTCCCAGATCTCTCTGCTCATCAACTTTCCCCAAGGCTCTTCCGTTTAGAGGAGGCTGAGGGGTGACTTTATAGAAGTTTATAAAATCACAAGGGGTATAGATAAGGTGCATGTCTTTCCCCGAGGGTGGGACATTTCCAGACCAGGGGCATCGTTTTAAGGTGAGAGGGGAAAGATTTAAAGCAGACACGAGGGGCAATTTATTTATTTTTACACAGAGAGTGGTTCACGTGTGGAATGAACTTCCAACGGAAGTGGGTGAACATAAGTACAGTTAAAAGACACTTAAATATATACACGAACAGGGAAGGTTTGGAGGGATAAAGGGCCAGGAGCAGGCAGGTTTAGTTTGGGATTAGGGTCAGCACAGACCGGTTGAACCGAAGGGTCTGTTTCCACACACTGTAAAACTCCCAGAGGCATTTGATAAAGTGCTGCATAAGAGATCGGTAGCTAAGAAAGAAGCCAACGGAACAGAGGCCAAATTGCAGATGCGGCTGAGAGACTGATTGAATGGCAGGTGACAGAAAGCAGGGATCATGGACAGCTTTTCAAATTGACCTGTGGTGTCCCACATGGATCTGTGTTAGGGCCTCAACGACTCACATTATTTTAGATTAGGTTACAGTGTGGAAACAAGCCCTTCGGCCCAACAAGTCTACACCGACCCGCCGAAGTGCAACCCACCCAGGCCCATTCCCCTACACTTAACACTATGGGACAATTTAGCATGGCCAATCCACCCTAACCTACACATCCCTGGGCACTATGGGACAATTTAGCATGACCAATCCACCCTAACCTACACATCCCTGGGCACTATGGGACAATTTAGCATGGCCAATCCACCCTAACCTGCACATCCCTGGGCACTATGGGACAATTTAGCATGACCAATCCACCCTAACCTACACATCCCTGGGCACTATGGGACAATTTAGCATGGCCAATCCACCCTAACCTACACATCCCTGGGCACTATGGGACAATTTAGCATGGCCAATCCACCCTAACCTGCACATCCCTGGGCACTATGGGACAATTTAGCATGGCCAATCCACCCTAACCTGCACATCCCTGGGCACTATGGGACAATTTAGCATGACCAATCCACCCTAACCTGCACATCCCTGGGCACTATGGGACAATTTAGCATGGCCAATCCACCCTAACCTGCACATCCCTGGGCACTATGGGACAATTTAGCATGACCAATCCACCCTAATCTGCACATCCCTGGGCACTATGGGACAATTTAGCATGGCCAATCCATCCTAACCTGCACATCCCTGGGCACTATGGGACAATTTAGCATGGCCAATCCACCCTAACCTGCACATCCCTGGGCACTATGGGACAATTTAGCATGGCCAATCCATCCTAACCTGCACATCCCTGGGCACTATGGGACAATTTAGCATGGCCAATCCATCCTAACCTGCACATCCCTGGGCACTATGGGACAATTTAGCATGGTCAATCCACCCTAACCTACACATCCCTGGGCACTATGGGACAATTTAGCACGGCCAATCCACCCTAACCTGCACATCCCTGAGCACTATGGGACAATTTAGCACGGCCAATCCACCCTAACCTGCACATCCCTGGGCACTATGGGACAATTTAGCACGGCCAATCCACCCTAACCTGCACATCCCTGAGCACTATGGGACAATTTAGCACGGCCAATCCACCCTAACCTGCACATCCCTGAGCACTATGGGACAATTTAGCATGGCCAATCCACCCTAACCTACACATCCCTGGGCACTATGGGACAATTTAGCACGGCCAATCCACCCTAACCTGCACATCCCTGGGCACTATGGGACAATTTCCCATGGCCAATCCACCCTAACCTGCACATCCCTGGGCACTATGGGACAATTTAGCATGGCCAATCCACCCTAACCTGCACATCCCTGGGCACTATGGGACAATTTAGCATGGCCAATCCACCCTAACCTGCACCTCCCTGGGCACTATGGGACAATTTAGCATGGCCAATCCACCCTAACCTACACATCCCTGGGCACTATGGGACAATTTAGCACGGCCAATCCACCCTAACCTGCACATCCCTGAGCACTATGGGACAATTTAGCATGGCCAATCCACCCTAACCTGCACATCCCTGAGCACTATGGGACAATTTAGCATGGCCAATCCACCCTAACCTACACATCCCTGGGCACTATGGGACAATTTAGCACGGCCAATCCACCCTAACCTGCACATCCCTGGGCACTATGGGACAATTTCCCATGGCCAATCCACCCTAACCTGCACATCCCTGGGCACTATGGGACAATTTAGCATGGCCAATCCACCCTAACCTGCACATCCCTGGGCACTATGGGACAATTTAGCACGGCCAATCCACCCTAACCTACACATCCCTGGGCACTATGGGACAATTTAGCATGGCCAATCCACCCTAACCTGCACATCTTTGGACTGTGGGAGGAAACCGGAGCACCCGGAGGAAACCCACACAGACACGGGGAGAATGTGCAAACTCCACACGGAGAGTCGCCTGAGGCAGGAATTGAACCTGGGTCTCTGGCGCTGGGAGGCAGCAGTGCTAACCCACCATGCCGCCCACATTTACTAACACCGAGGATGGAGTTTCATTTAGATAAATGTGAGGTGCTGCATTTTGGAGAGGCAAATCTTAGCAGGACTTATACACTTAATGGTAAGGTCCTAGGGAGTGTTGCTGAACAAAGAGACCTTGGAGTGCAGGTTCATAGCTCCTTGAAAGTGGAGTCGCAGGTAGATAGGATAGTGAAGAAGGCGTTTGGTATGCTTTCCTTTATTGGTCAGAGTATTGAGTACAGGAGTTGGGAGGTCATGTTGCGGCTGTACAGGACATTGGTTAGGACACTGTTGGAATATTGCGTGCAATTCTGGTCTCCTTCCTATCGGAAAGATGGTGTGAAACTTGAAAAGGTTCAGAAAAGATTTACAAGGATGTTGCCAGGGTTGGAGGATCTGAGCTACAGGGAGAGGCTGAACAGGCTGGGGCTGTTTTCCCTGGAGCGTCGGAGGCTGAGGGGTGACCTTATAGAGGTTTATAAAATCATGAGGGGTATGGACAGGATAAATAGGCAAAGTCTTTTCCCTGGGGTCGGGGAGTCCAGAACTAGAGGGGCATAGGTTTAGGGTGAGAGGGGAAAGATATAAAAGAGACCTAAGGGGCAACTTTTTCACGCAGAGGGTGGTACGGGTATGGAATGAGCTGCCAGAGGAAGTGGTAGAGGCTGGTACAATTACAACATTTTAGAGGCATTTGGATGGGTATATGAATAGGAAGGGTTTGGAGGGATATGGGCCGGGTGCTGGCAGGTGGGACTAGATTGGGTTGGGATATCTGGGTCAGCACGGACGGGTTGGACCGAAGGGTCTGTTTCCAGGCTGTACATCTCTATGACTCTGAACCATGGCATAGAATGTCACGGGTCCAAATTTGCTGATGACACAAAGTTGGGCAGCATTGTGGGTGCTGAGGAAACATTACAAAGGGACACTGATTGACTGAGAGAATGGGTAACATTGTGGCAGATGGAGTTCACCGTAAGCAAAGTGTGAGGCTCTCCATTTTGAACAAGAAAGTAGAGATCAGGGTACTTCAGAGATGGGATCAAAGTACATATGGCAGATGTCCAAGGAGACTGAGAGGTTCCGGTGTGTAGATCTTTAAAATGTCATAAATATAAATGCAGAAAATAAGTGAGTTGCACAGTGGTTAGCACTGCTGCCTCACAGCGCCAGAGACCCCGGTTCAATTCCCGCCTCAGGCGACTGACTGTGTGGAGTTTGCACATTCTCCCCGTGTCTGCGTGGGTTTCCTCCGAGTGCTCCGGTTTCCTCCCACAGTCCAAAGATGTACAGGTTAGGGTGGATTGGCCATGCTAAATTGCCCGTAGTGTTCGGTGACGGGGTAAATGTAGGGGGATGGGTCTGGGTGGGTTGACCTTCAGAGGGTCAGTGTGGACTTGTTGGGCCGAAGGGCCTGTTTCCTCACTTTTTTTAAAAAAAAACTAATGGAATTCTGGCCTTTCGATCTAGAATGATGCAGAAGTTATGCTGCAGTTATACCCCACTTGGAATACTGTTAGCAAATTCAAGCACCACACTTTAGGGAAGATAGATTGACCTTGGAGGGATTTCAACACTGATCTACAAATATCATACCTGGACCTCAGGGGTTAGGTTATGAGGAGAGTTCACACAGGTTAGCCCTACTTGTTCACAGAATTTAGGTTAAGGGGTGGTCTGATCAAAGTCCTCAAGTGCTCTCCTCTCGGCGAAGTTTATAGCAAGGAAAGCCACAGAGAGTTGTGGGGGCAGAGTCCCTGTGGATATCTAAGGCTGAGACAAACAGCTTCTTCATCAATCGGGGAGATCGAGTGGGTGAACGAGGTCGGAAAGTGGACATGAGGGATATCAGAACAACCACAATCACGCTGAACGAGAAGCAAGCTCAGGGGGGGCTGAAGGGCCTACCCTCGTTCCTATTTATTACGGTATTACATCAACAGGAAAAGACAGCATAGATAAGGATTATTTAAATCTGAGACAGATACAGTTCTTTTGTGAAGGAATACGGGCTGAAATCAACTAATCCGGGGCGGGGGGGGGTATGCTACAGATTAACCGTCATCCGAAAAGATTTACTGGGTCTGGAAGGTTTGTTATAGAGAAAGGCTGGGACTTTTCTCAGTCTAGATTAGAGTGGTGCTGGAAAAACACAGCAGGTCAGGCAGCATCCGAGGAGCAGGAGAATCGATGTATCGGGCTTCATCAGGAATAGAGCTTTTCTTACTGGAGTGTAGGAGTTGAGAGGTGACCTGACAGAAGTTTATAAAATAATGGGAGGTATACATAGAATTGTAGTTGTCTATTCCCTTCTCCCCCCACCACCCCGATGGGAAATTTCGAGACAAGGGGGCACATTTTTAAGGTGAAAGGAGAGAGATTTTAAAAAGACATGAAAGGCCATTTTTGTTTTACAGAGTTCATGTGTGGAACGAACATCTAGATGGGATAGTGAATACAGTTACAGTTTTTAAACGAACTTTGGGTGGATACACGAACAGTAAAGGTTGGGAGGAAAACAGACCAGAAGCATGCAGGTGGGACCACTTTAGTTTGGGATTACGTTCGGTCTGGACTGGTTGGACCGAAGAGTCTGTTTCTGTGCGGTATGACTCATGGACTATTGGAAGGATGTTGTGAAAGATTAGATTCCCTACAGTATGGAAACAGGCCCTTCGGCCCAACAAGTCCATACTGACCCTCTGAATTCAGAGTAACCCACCCACACCCTAACTACTGCACCTAACACTACAGGCAATTTAGCATGGCCAATTCACCCGACCTGCACATCTTTGGACTGTGGGGGGAAACTGGAGCACCCGGAGGAAACCCACACAGACGCGGGGAGAGTGTGCAAACTCCACAGAGAGTCGCCCCAAGGCTGGGATCGAACCCGCGTCCCTGGCGCTGGGAGGCAGCAGTGATAACCGCTGAGCCACCGTGCTGCCCGAAGGGTTCAGAAAAGAAGGGGAGGGAGGGGTCTGAGACGGTCCAGGTGAATTTGAGGTCGGGGTGGAAGGTGTTGGTAAAGTGGATGAACTGTTCAACCTCCTCGTGGGAGCACGGGGCAGCGCCGATACAGTCATCGATGTAGCGGAGGAAAAGGTGGGGGTGGTGGGGCCAGTGTAGCTGCGGATTCAGAGTGAGGACCAGTTCACTCAGCTGGAGTTCAGAGTGAGAGTGGTGGGACAGAAATGGGAACTGGGCTGAATGGCCTGCTCCGCGCATGCGCGGGAGACCCCTTTGCGCCGTGCGGGCAACCGAGCGCCGGCACTGCGCAGGCGCACTTGACCAAACCCCTCCCCCCACCCCCCGGCTTTCCCTCCCCGGAGGCCGCCGCCAGGGAGACCCGGGGGGGGGGGGTGGGCTCGGGGACGGACGGGGGACGGGGGACGGGGACTGTCCCTTTCACCCCCCCACCCGCCGCTTCAAAGCGGCTAACGGAGGGCGTCAGCGCCGCGCACGCTCCCAGACCGCGGCGCCCGCCGGGAGATGTAGTCCGCGGCGGCGGCCGGTTCCGCTTCCGTCAAGGGCTCCGGAAGGGGCCCGCGGACTACAACTCCCGGCAGCCCCCGCGACCCAATCACCCCGCCAGTTTGTTTCTTTTCCCCCCCACCTTCCTCTCGGTTTTCTTTCTCCCCCGTCCCACACCCCCCGCGAGTCCCGATGCAACGAAAATCGCCACCGGGCATTCGAAATGCAAAATTCCCCGCATTATGCACCCATCAGCTTTCCTGCCGTCGCCCTTTTTTTTTATATATATCTATAAACGTTGCAATCTGCAACTGGGTATTGCATAAATCTTGCTTGTGCCTCTTGTGTGTTGTCTGTCCTGCATTAGTCCCGGGCTCGTCTGCGAATGCAACAAGAAGGAGCCGCATCACAGCCTTACAGGGGCCAGGAAGCCGGATGCATAAAGAAAAATACAAAAATAGGCTCCTTGCAAGTCCCGGGCTGGTCAGCCCCTTTGCATTGGTTGGGGGGTTGCTCGCCTTTCTTGCATTATTCTCTCCCCGCCCCCCCAAAAAAAACAGCTGCAGTTCGTCGACCACCTTCCTCTCTCTCTCTCCCCCCCCTTGAATAGAATCACTTCCTGCTGCAAGCCCCATTCCCCGGGAACTACCGCGCATGCACATGGCATTGCAACGTCCTTGACTTTGCAGCTGCACCGCTGTGAAAACCTGGCACTGGATCTCCGCCCCCCCTCCTCCTCCAACCCGGAGCCTGCAGCGTGCGATTCCCACGCTGCAAAGATGCTCTCTCTCCCTCCTCCTGCAAGCCCTCCCCCGTCCCGCATCCCATTCAACTGCATGCAAGCCCTTGACGTTCAATGTGCACGTCTGTACCGTCAGTTGCGTTCTTTGCTGTCAAATTCAACGGTTGCTCTCATGCATTAACATCAAATGCATCTTGTGCTGTCAGATGCATGCATTGTTATCAATGCATCTTGCGCTGGCAAATGAATGCATTGCTGTTAAATACATTTTATGCTGTCAGATCCATGCATTGTTATTAAATGCATCTTGCGCTGTCAGATCCATGCATTGCTGTTAAATGCATCTTGCGCTGTCAGATGCATGCATTGCTGTTAAATGCATCTTGCGCTGTCAGATGCATGCATTGCTGTTAAATGCATCTTGTGCTGTCAGATGCATGCATTGCTGTTAAATGCATCTTGCGCTGTCAGATCCATGCATTGCTGTTAAATGCATCTTGTGCTGTCAGATGCATGCATTGCTGTTAAATGCATCTTACGCTGTCAGATGCAACTGATGCTCCCAGGTGCATCCCTTGTCATTAAACGCATCAAATGATTTCCATGCCATCAAATTCATTCATTTATTATGTTTTTAAAATAAAACTTCCTTTTGCAATAGGCCCCATTCCTTGCAATTCGTCCCTTTGCATTTTGGCATCATCCGGGTTAAAACCCGAGCACCTCCTTCCACCCACTCACCCACAATTCAGCTCACGACGAGAGGAAAGTCTGCCTTTCAAAATGGCGGGTGGGGGGGGGTTGCAAGTTCATGGCAGCTTCCGACGCCGCAGTGGGCAGCTCCTGAGATTTCTTTCTCTGTCATAGACTGAGATTTTCGGCTTTAATAAACATTTCGGTCAGGAAGGGACTTGGTTGGTGTTCACAGCTCAGCTTCGGAAATATGACTGAGGCTTTTCTTGCACCAGCTGGTTTTCTTGAGATATTGTAATGCTTTAGTTTTACATTTTGGAGGTTGCATGTGCCTGAACCCCATTATAGCCCTCCCAGACACCTATCTGTCTGTTATACGTCACTATCACAATGCGGCAGCACGGTGGCTCAGTGGTTAGCAGGGCTGCCTCATGGCACCAGGGACCTGGGTTCGATTCCAGCCTCGGGCGACTGTCTGTGTGGAGTTTGCACCTTCTCCCCGTGTCTGCGTGGGTTTCCTCCCCCAGTCCAAAGATGTGAAGTTTAGGGTGGATTGGCCATGCTAAATTGTCCCATAGTGTCCAGGGATGTGCAGGTTAGGGTGGATTGGCCATGCTAAATTGTCCCATAGTGTCCAGGGATGTGCAGGTTAGGGTGGATTGGCCTTGCTAAATTGTCCCATAGTGTCCAGGGATGTGCAGGTTAGGGTGGATTGGCCTTGCTAAATTGTCCCATAGTGCCCAGGGATGTGCAGGTTAGGGTGGATTGGCCATGCTAAATTGTCCCATAGTGCCCTGGGGTGTGCAGGTTAGAGTGGATTGGTCAGGGATAAGCGTAGAGTAATGGGGAATGGGTTTGGGTGGGATAGTCTTCGGAGGGTTGGCATGGGCTGAATGGCCTATTTCCTACACTGTAGGGATTCTGTGATTCTATGACTGTTCTATCACCGCGTGCCTGTCATCTGACTGTCCCTGAGTCACATACCTGTTGTACACTTGTCTCGTTGACCTGCAGCTGTTCACCCGTTGTATACCTGTTCGATTTGTCTTACTGCTGTCTCTGTGTTATTCGCCTGTGAGCTTGTTGTCTGCCTGTCATAGAGCTGTGAGTGAGGGTGAGTCCCACACAGTCTCTATTCCTGCTGTCCTGGGGGTGTGTGGAGTGTATATCTCTATGACTCTATTTCTTTAGTCATGGGCGAGAGAGTGACTGGAATCCACTTTGGGGTCCAAGGTGTATCGGGAGGGCTGGGGGGGGGTTACATTATATTCCCTACAGTGTCAAAACTAGGCCCTTCGGCCCACCCAGACCCATTTCCCTCTGACCAATGCACCTAACACTATGGGACAATTTAGCATGACCAATCCACCCTAACCAGCACATCTTTGGACTGTGGGAGGAAACCGGAGCACCCGGAGGAAACCCACGCAGACACGGGGAGAATGTGCAAACTCCGGAGGCTGGGATCGAACTTGGGACCCTGGCGCTGTGAGGCAGCCAGGCTAACCACTGAGCCATTGTGCTGCCCCGGCTGAATCGTGCGTAAAAATGGAGTAATAGTGCAGCATATTCCCACATCCAGAGACAGTATTCCTGGACTTGCCGTGAGTGAATGTGGAATGAGTAACATGGAGGGAGTGTGCAGAACAGACCCAGCCATAGTCTGTTCCTGGTCCCACAGTGAGAGAGTGAGGAATGGGCTTATGGAGATGAAGAGTGAGAGTGGACCAGGTGCACAGAACCTGAGAAGTGTAAGGAGCAAGTGCAGAAAATAATCAAGAAACCTAATGCTCTCTTGGTGTTTCTTTTCTTGTTTTCATCACTCCTGGCCTCAACGTGGACCCAGTGACATGTGTTCTCAGCCCGGCTAGGCAGGATGGTCTCTCGGCCTGGCCTGTGGCAGTCCCTTGGCCTGGTCTCTCAGCCCGGTCTCTCGGCCTGGCTGGGTCAGGATAGTCTCTCGGCCCAGCCTGTGGCAGTCCCTTGGCCTGGTCTCTCAGCCCGGTCTCTCGGCCTGGCTGGGTCAGGATAGTCTCTCGGCCCAGCCTGTGGCAGTCCCTTGGCCTGGTCTCTCAGCCCGGTCTCTCGGCCTGGCTGGGCAGGATGGTCTCTCGGCCTGGTCTCTCAGCCCGGTCTCTCGGCCTGGCTGGGTCAGGATAGTCTCTCGACCCAGCCTGTGGCAGTCCCTTGGCCTAGTCTCTCAGCCCGGTCTCTCAGCCCGGTCTCTCGGCCCGGTCTCTCGGCCTGGCTGGGCAGGATGGTCTCTTGGCCCGGCCTGTGGCAGTCCCTTGGCCTGGTCTCTCAGCCCGGTTTCTCAGCCCAGTCTCGGCCTGGCTGGGCAGGATGGTCTCTCGGCCCGGCCTGTGGCAGTCTCTCAGCCCGGTCTCTCGGCCTGGCTGGGCAGGATGGTCTCTCGGCCCGGCCTGTGGCAGTCTCTCAGCCCGGTTTCTCAGCCCGGTCTCGGCCTGGCTGGGCAGGATAGTCTCTCGGCCGGGCCTGTGGCAGTCTCTCAGCCCGGTCTCTCGGCCTGGCTGGGCAGGATGGTCTCTTGGCCCGGCCTGTGGCAGTCCCTTGGCCTGATCTCTCAGCCCGGTCTCTCAGCCTACTCCTAAGGCAGTCTCTTGGCCCATTCTCTCAGCTTGGTCTGTGGCAGTCTCTCGGCCTGGTCTCTCGGCCCGGCCTTTTGCCGGCCCGCGGTGCTGTCCCAGCCCAGCGTAGTGACCGGTGAGTGAGTCCTGCCCGGGCACACTCCGGCAGTGCCGTGGGAGATCAGGGTGGCACTTCAGCAGCAGCAGACATGGCATCATGTTCTAATGCGGGAAGAGCAAGCAGTGATGGGGGTGGGGGTACTCCAATATCTGAGGTGGCAGCATCGAGAACAGGCAGCTGAGATCTCCCAGAGACCGAGATAACCATCGGACCCATCAAAAGCTGCTGAACTTTTAACATATTTTTCTACTTTAAATTATGAAGGACTTCAATGTGAACAATTACCATATTTCTTTTATTTTCTACTTATTCTATGAAGGTAATGCTCAAACTTTTAACTCTATTTCTCTCACTAATTTGTACCGAAGCTTTCTGTACCTTTGTACCTAGGAAGGTGACTACAATATACTGTACATTTGAGAACACATAACCATAACACCTAAATCAAAAACTAAAAACAAAATCTAACTCTAATGGAATATTGGCCTCTCGATCTAAGGGACGGAGTATACAGATGCAGAAGTGATGCTGTAGTTATGCAAAACCCTGGTTATAGCCTCTGATTGTACGTGTTAGAGACAAAAACTAAACTACATATGCTGGAATCCAAAGCAGACAGGCAGGAGGCTGGGAGAACACAGCAAGGCAGGCAGCACCAGGAGGGACAGGCAGGAGGCTGGGAGAACACAGCAAGGCAGGCAGCATCAGGAGGGACAGGCAGGAGACTGGGAGAACACAGCAAGGCAGGCAGCATCAGGAGGGACAGGCAGGAGGCTGGGAGAACACAGCAAGGCAGGCAGCATCAGGAGGGACAGGCAGGAGACTGGGAGAACACAGCAAGGCAGGCAGCATCAGGAGGGACAGGCAGGAGGCTGGGAGAACACAGCAAGGCAGGCAGCACCAGGAGGGACAGGTAGGAGGCTGGGAGAACACAGCAAGGCAGGCAGCATCAGGAGGGACAGGCAGGAGGCTGGGAGAACACAGCAAGGCAGGCAGCATCAGGAGGGACAGGCAGGAGGCTGGGAGAACACAGCAAGGCAGGCAGCATCAGGAGGGCCTGTCTGTAACACATCGTATTGTGAGCAAGCCTGAGCACCACACTTCCGGAAGGATAGATTGGAAGATGAACAATGTCGGTTAACGATACCTGGGCTTCAGGAGTTTAGCTTTGAGGAGAGATTATAGAAACGAGGCCTGTTTTCTCTAGAATTCACAAGGTTAAGGGGTGGTCAGATCGAAGTTGACAACATATTGAAAGGAAAGGTCAGAGTCGATCAAGATAGACTATTTCTACTGGTCGGAGATTCTGGGATGAGGGAATCGGAGTCTGAGAATCAGGGCCAGAGAATTCGGGAGCATTAGGAAGCACTCTGACACTCAAAGGGTGGGAGAGGTTTGGAACTCTGTTCCACAAATGGCCATGGATGTTGTTTTAACTCTGAGATGGATACATTTGCATTAAGGAAAGAGCTTTGACCCAAAGGCAGGTATACAGTGTTATTCCACAGGTCAGAGTCGGGAGTGTGGTGCTGGAAAAGCACAGCAGGTCAGGCAGCGGGAGAATCGAGGTTTCGGGGGATAAACCCTTCATTTCTCCTTCTCCACAGGTCAGCCACGGTTGCAGTGAACGGTGGAACAGGCCCGAGGGGTGAATGGTCTCCGTCTGTTCCGATGACAGTGGGAGTCTGCTCCTGGTCTTGAAGTGAGTGATCCTGGGCTAACAGTGGAGTATCAGTGATGAACAAGTACATTGCCAAGGGCACTCATTCTGCTCCTGGTCTTGCAGTAATAGTGACATACTCACACAGTCAGCCTCTGCTCCTCGTCCTGCAGGAAGTAATCGTGGTGGAGGAACACATTCCCAGGAAAAGACAGTTGTTTTTGAGGGCAATAACCATGGAATAATAGTGATAGAACAACACACTCTCAGGGATTGGGAATACTAACAGAGGAATAATTGTGTCAGAATGACATAGCGACACATTCCCAGGCACTGGGAGTCTGCTCCTGGTCTTGTAGAGTGTAATAATGGAGTAATAAGTGATTGGGAGTGTTAGGGGAGCACATTCCCAGTGTAGGAGAGTCTGTTCCTGGTGTTGTAGAGAGTAATAATGGAGTAATAAGTGAATGGGAGGATTAGGGGAGCACATTCGTGGAGACTGGGAGTCTGCTCCTGGTCTTGTAGAGTGTAATAATGGAGTAATAAGGGAATGGGAGCGTTAGGGGAGCACTTTCGTGGAGACTGGGCGTCTGTTCCTGGGCATGTAGAGAGTAATAATGAAGTAATAAGTGATTGGGAGTGTTGGGGGAGCACATTCCCAGTGTAGGACAGTCTGTTCCTGGTCTTGTAGAGAGTAATAATGGAGTAATAAGGGAATGGGAGCGTTAGGGGAGCACATTCGTGGAGACTGGGCATCTGTTCCTGGGCATGTAGAGAGTAATAATGAAGTAATAAGTGATTGGGAGTGTTGGGGGAGCACATCCCTGGGGACTGAGAGTCTGCTCCTGGTCTGCTCCTGTAACAATGGAGTAATAAGTGATTGGGAGTGTTAGGGGAGCACATTCACAGTTATTGAGAGCCTGCTCCTGGTCTTGGAGAGAGTAATAATGGAATAAAAAGTGATTGTGAGTGTTAGGGGAGCACATTCGTGGACAATGCTCCTGGTCTTGGAGAGAGTAATAATGAGTAATAAGCGATTGGGAGTGTTAGGGGAGCACATTCCCAGTGTAGGAGAATTTGGTCCTGGTCTTGCAGAGAGTAATAATGGAGTAATAAGTGAATAGGAGCACACCCCTGGGGACAGAGAGTCTGCTCCTGGTCTTGTAGAGTGTAATAATGGAGTAACGAGCGATTGGGAGTGTTGGGAAGAACATTCCTGGGGACTGAAAGTCTGCTCCTGGTCTTGTAGTAAGTAATGATGGAGTAACGAGCGATTGGGAGTGTTAGGAGAGCACAGTTCTGGGGACTGAGAGTCTGCTCCCAGTCTTGTAGAGTAATAATACAGTAATAAGCATTTGGCAGTGTTAGGAGAGCACATTCCTGGAGAATGCTCCTGGTCTTGTAGAGAGTAATAATGGAGTAATAAGAGATTGGGAGTGTTAGGGGAGCACATTCCCAGTGTAGGAGAATCTGCTCCTGGTCTTGCAGAGAGTAACAATGGAATAATAAGTGATTGGGAGTGTTAGGGGAGCACAATCCCAGTTATTGAGAGCCTAGTCCTGGTCTTGGAGAGAGTAATAATGGAGTAATAAGCGATTGGGAGTGTTAGGTGAGCACATTCCCAGTGTAGGGGAGTCTGTTCCTGGTCTTGGAGAGAGTAATAATGGAGTAATAAGCGATTGGGAGAGTTAGGGGAGCATATTCCTAATGTAGGAGAGTCTGCTCCTGGTCTTGTGGAGAGTAACAATGGAGTAATAAATGATTGGCAGTGTTAGGGGACTACATTCCTGGGGACTGAGATTCTGTTCCTGGTCTTGTGGAGAGTAACAATGGAGTAATAAACAATTGGCAGTGTGAGGGGACTATATTCCTGGGGACTGAGAGTCTGTTCCGGGTCTTGTAGAGAGTTACAATGGAGTAATAAGTGATTGGGAGTGTTAGGGGAGCACATTCCCAGCGTAGGAGAGTCTGCTCCTGGTCTTGCAGAGCGCAACAATGGAGTAATAAGCGATTGGGAGTGTTAGGGGAGCACATTCCCAGTGCAGGAGAGTCTGCTCCTGGTCTTACAGAGAGTAACAATGGAGTAATAAGCGATTGGGAGTGTTAGGGGAGCACATTCCCAGCGCAGGAGAGTCTGCTCCTGGTCTTGCAGAGAGTAACAATGGAGGAATAAGTGATTGGGAGTGTTAGGGGAGCACATTCCCAGTGCAGGAGAGTCTGCTCCTGGTCTTGCAGAGAGTAACAATGGAGTAATAGGCGATTGGGAGCGTTAGGGGAGCACATTCCCAGTGTAGGAGAGTCTGCTCCTGATCTTGCAGAGAGTAACAATGGAGTAATAAGCGATTGGGAGTGTTAGGGGAGCACATTCCCAGCGCAGGAGAGTCTGCTCCTGGTCTTGCAGAGAGTAACAATGGAGTAATAAGCGATTGGGAGTGTTAGGGGAGCACATTCCCAGCGCAGGAGAGTCTGCTCCTGGTCTTGCAGAGAGTAACAATGGAGTAATAAGCGATTGGGAGTGTTAGGGGAGCACATTCCCAGCGCAGGAGAGTCTGCTCCTGGTCTTGCAGAGAGTAACAATGGAGTAATAAGCGATTCGGAGTGTTAGGAGAGCACATTCCCAGCGCAGTAGAGTCTGCTCCTGGTCTTGCAGAGAGTAACAATGGAGTAATAAGAGATTGGGAGTGTTAGGGGAGCACATTCCCAGCGCAGGAGAGTCTGCTCCTGGTCTTGCAGAGAGTAACAATGGAGTAATAAGCGATTGGGAGTGTTAGGGGAGCACATTCCCAGTGTAGGAGAGTCTGCTCCTGGTCTTGCAGAGAGTAACAATGGAGTAATAAGTGATTGTGAGTGTTAGGGGAGCACATTCCCAGTGCAGGAGAGTCGGCTCCTGGTCTTGCAGGGAGTAACAATGGAGTAATAAGTAATTGGGAGTGTTCGGGGAGCACATTCCTTGTGTAGGAGAGTCTGCTCCTGGTCTTGCAGAGAGTAACAATGGAGTAATAAGCGATTGGGAGTATTAGGGGAGCACATTCCCAGCGCAGGAGAGTCTGCTCCTGGTCTTGCAGAGAGTAACAATGGAGTAATAAGAGATTGGGAGTGTTAGGGGAGCACATTCCCAGTGTAGGAGAGTCTGCTCCTGGTCTTGCAGAGAGTAACAATGGAGTAATAAGAGATTGGGAGTGTTAGGAGAGCACCTTCCCAGTGTAGGAGAATCTGCTCCTGGTCTTGCAGAGAGTAACAATGGAGTAATAAGTGATTGGGAGTGTTAGGGGAGCACATTCCCAGTGCAGGAGAGTCTGCTCCTGGTCTTGCAGGGAGTAACAATGGAGTAATAAGTAATTGGGAGTGTTCGGGGAGCACATTCCTTGTGTAGGAGAGTCTGCTCCTGGTCTTGCAGAGAGTAACAATGGAGTAATAAGCGATTGGGAGTGTTAGGGGAGCACATTCCCAGCGCAGGAGAGTCTGCTCCTGGTCTTGCAGAGAGTAACAATGGAGTAATAAGAGATTGGGAGTGTTAGGGGAGCACATTCCCAGTGTAGGAGAGTCTGCTCCTGGTCTTGCAGAGAGTAACAATGGAGTAATAAGAGATTGGGAGTGTTAGGAGAGCACATTCCCAGTGTAGGAGAATCTGCTCCTGGTCTTGCAGAGACTAACAATGGAATAATAAGTGATTGGGAGTGTTAGGGGAGCACAATCCCAGTTATTGAGAGCCTGGTCCTGGTCTTGGAGAGAGTAATAATGGAGTAATAAGCGATTGGGAGTGTTAGGTGAGCACATTCCCAGTGTAGGGGAGTCTGTTCCTGGTCTTGGAGAGAGTAACAATGGAGTAATAAGAGATTGGGAGTGTTAGGAGAGCACATTTCCAGTGTAGGAGAGTCTGCTCCTGGTCTTGCAGAGAGTAACAATGGAGTAATAAATGATTGGCAGTGTTAGGGGACTACATTCCTGGGGACTGAGATTCTGTTCCTGGTCTTGTGGAGAGTAACAATGGAGTAATAAACAATTGGCAGTGTGAGGGGACTATATTCCTGGGGACTGAGAGTCTGTTCCTGGTCTTGTAGAGAGTTACAATGGAGTAATAAGTGATTGGGAGTGTTAGGGGAGCACATTCCCAGCGCAGGAGAGTCTGCTCCTGGTCTTGCAGAGCGCAACAATGGAGTAATAAGCGATTGGGAGTGTTAGGGGAGCACATTCCCAGTGCAAGAGAGTCTGCTCCTGGTCTTGCAGAGAGTAACAATGGAGTAATAAGTGATTGGGAGTGTTAGGGGAGCACATTCCCAGCGCAGGAGAGTCTGCTCCTGGTCTTGCAGAGAGTAACAATGGAGTAATAAGCGATTGGGAGTGTTAAGGGAGCACATTCCCAGTGCAGGAGAGTCTGCTCCTGGTCTTGCAGAGAGTAACAATGGAGTAATAAGCGATTGGAAGTGTTAGGGGAGCACATTCCCAGTGCAGGAGACTCTGCTCCTGGTCTTGCAGAGAGTAACAATGGAGTAATAAGTGATTGGGAGTGTTAGGGGAGCACAATCCCAGTTATTGAGAGCCTGGTCCTGGTCTTGGAGAGAGTAATAATGGAGTAATAAGCGATTGGGAGTGTTAGGTGAGCACATTCCCAGTATAGGGGAGTCTGTTCCTGGTCTTGGAGAGAGTAATAATGGAGTAATAAGTGATTGGGAGAGTTAGGGGAGCATATTCCTAATGTAGGAGAGTCTGCTCCTGGTCTTGTGGAGAGTAACAATGGAGTAATAAATGATTGGCAGTGTTAGGGGACTACATTCCTGGGGACTGAGATTCTGTTCCTGGTCTTGCAGAGAGTAACAATGGAGTAATAAACAATTGGCAGTGTGAGGGGACTATATTCCTGGGGACTGAGAGTCTGTTCCTGGTCTTGTAGAGAGTTACAATGGAGTAATAAGTGATTGGGAGTGTTAGGGGAGCACATTCCCAGCGCAGGAGAGTCTGCTCCTGGTCTTGCAGAGCGCAACAATGGAGTAATAAGCGATTGGGAGTGTTAGGGGAGCACATTCCCAGTGCAAGAGAGTCTGCTCCTGGTCTTGCAGAGAGTAACAATGGAGTAATAAGCGATTGGGAGTGTTAGGGGAGCACATTCCCAGTGCAGGAGAGTCTGCTCCTGGTCTTGCAGAGAGTAACAATGGAGTAATAAGCGATTGGGAGTGTTAGGGGAGCACATTCCCAGCGCAGGAGAGTCTGCTCCTGGTCTTGCAGAGAGTAACAATGGAGTAATAAGCGATTGGGAGTGTTAGGGGAGCACATTCCCAGTGCAGGAGAGTCTGCTCCTGGTCTTGCAGAGAGTAACAATGGAGTAATAAGAGATTGGGAGTGTTAGGGGAACACATTCCCAGCGCAGGAGAGTCTGTTCCTGGTCTTGCAGAGAGTAACAATGGAGTAATAAGAGATTGGGAGTGTTAGGGGAGCACATTCCCAGCGCAGGAGAGTCTGCTCCTGGTCTTGCAGAGAGTAACAATGGAGTAATAAGCGATTGGGAGTGTTAGGGGAGCACATTCCCAGCGCAGGAGAGTCTGCTCCTGGTCTTGCAGAGAGTAACAATGGAGTAATAAGAGATTGGGAGTGTTAGGGGAGCACATTCCCAGCGCAGGAGAGTCTGCTCCTGGTCTTGCAGAGAGTAACAATGGAGTAATAAGTGATTGGGAGTGTTAAGGGAGCACATTCCCAGCGCAGGAGAGTCTGCTCCTGGTCTTGCAGAGAGTAACAATGGAGTAATAAGAGATTGGGAGTGTTAAGGGAGCACATTCCCAGCGCAGGAGAGTCTGCTCCTGGTCTTGCAGAGAGTAACAATGGAGTAATAAGAGATTGGGAGTGTTAAGGGAGCACATTCCCAGTGCAGGAGAGTCTGCTCCTGGTCTTGCAGCCTGCCTAGGCCCTGGGCCTAGTCCCTGCCTCTTGCTGTGCCCTGCCTCTTCCCCCCCTCCCCCCCCACTCTCTGTGTCTGTGTCTTGGAGCCTGGGGCCTGTGGGGGGAAGGAAGGAGAGCAGGAGCCGTCCCTGGATCCTCTCACGTGTCCATTTGGGGCTCTCACATGACCCTGTTGTTTGGCCCCGTGATCAAATCTCCTTCCAAATTCGAATCTCACTAAGTTCAGCTCCAGCAGCAACAGAGGCAGAGGCTGCAGTTCCCTGAGCCCCACATGGATATCCTAGACCAGGCTCTGGATACCAGGTAGGTCCTGGGGCTGGGAGAGGGAGATCTGTCTGCATTCATCACCCCCAGGGCCAGGGAGAGGGACACAGACCCACACACACATCCACACACACACAGAGATAGGGGGGGAGAGGGAGATCTGTCTGCATTCATCACCCCCAGGGTTAGGGAGAGGGACACAGACCCACACACACACACACACAGATAGGGGGGAGAGGGAGATCTGTCTGCATTCATCACCCCCAGGGTTAGGGAGAGGGACACAGACCCACACACACACACACAGAGATAGGGGGGAGAGGGAGATCTGTCTGCATTCATCACCCCCAGGGTTAGGGAGAGGGACACAGACCCACACACACACACACACACAGAGATAGGGGGGGAGAGGGAGATCTGTCTGCATTCATCACCCCCAGGGCCAGGGAGAGGGACACAGACCCACACACACATCCACACACAGAGATAGGGGGGGAGAGGGAGATCTGTCTGCATTCATCACCCCCAGGGCCAGGGAGAGGGACACAGACCCCCACACACACACAGACACACACAGAGATAGGGGGGGAGAGGGAGATCTGTCTGCACTCATCGCCCCCAGGGCCAGGGAGAGGGACACAGACCCACACACACACACACACACAGAGATAGGGGGGAGAGGGAGATCTGTCTGCATTCATCACCCCCAGGGCCAGGGCGAGGGACACAGACCCACACACACATCCACACACACACAGAGAGATAGGGGGGGAGAGGGAGATCTGTCTGCATTCATCACCCCCAGGGCCAGGGCGAGGGACACAGACCCACACACACATCCACACACACACAGATAGGGGGGAGAGGGAGATCTGTCTGCATTCATCACCCCCAGGGTTAGGGAGAGGGACACAGACCCAGGGACACAGGCCCACACACACATCCACACACACACACACACACAGGGGGAGAGGGAAATCTTTCTGCATTCATTACCCCCAGGGAGACGGACACACACATACGGGGGAGAGGGAGATCTGTTTGCATTCAGCACTCTTAGGGCCAGGGAGAGAGAGACAGACCAACACACATGGGACAGGGAGATCTGTCTGCATTCAGCACCCCCAGGGCCAGGGAGAGGGACACACACACACACACACACACACACAGAGATAGGGGGGAGAGGGAGATCTGTCTGCATTCAGCACCCCCAGGGCCAGGGAGAGGGACACACACACACACACACACACACACACACAGAGATAGGGGGGAGAGGGAGATCTGTCTGCATTCATCACCCCAGGGCCAGGGAGAGACAGAGAGACATGGACCCACACACACAGACAAAGACACATACACACTCACAGAGGTACATCCACGGACAGAGAGTGGGGAGAGGAAGAGGGTGATGTGTCCGCAATAAAACACTCCCTGTGATAGAGAGAGAGAGAGAGAGACAGACCCACGCAGAGGTAGGTACCTGGGAACAGAGGATGGGGGGGAAGAGGGCGAGGGTGATCTCTGTATGAACACCTCCTCCACCCCCCCCAAAAAAGTAGAGAGAGAAAGGTAGACTGGGAGAGAGAGAGACACACAAATCCACGCATTGAGATACAGACAGACAGACACAAACATACACACTGACAGACAACAAATGCAGTGAGAGCAGATCTGCAAGTGATAAAACCCAGAGAAAGAGAGAGACCACATTTGGCCACACATCAAAAAAAGGACACATTTGGCTAAGATTGCAAAGGAGAAGGGAAAGATCGCACAGGAGGAAGAGACACAGAGTGAACAAGAATGACAGGCAGAGAGAGAGAGAAGGAGGCAGAGGGAGGGGGAGAGATAAAGAGAGAGAGCAGCTCACCCTCTGCCTCTCTTCCCCCCTCATTTTCTCTGTGTGTGTCTCTCTCTCTCTGCCTATCTCTCTCTCTCTCTCTCTCTCTCTCTCTCTGCTTATCTCTTTTTTTTCTCTCTCTCTCTTTCTCTCTCTCTCTCTCTTTCCCCACCCCCCCCACCACTCCATCATGGCTGGATTGTTTCTCAACCCCCCATTCTGCTCCTTCCAAGGCCAACATATCTTTCCTTTGATCCAAGGCTCCAAACTGTTCACAATATTCCAAATGTTATCTTACCGTCATTCATGTAAATGATTTGGATGTGCACACAGAAGGTAGGTTTGTAGATGACACCAAAATTGGAGGTGTAGTGGACAGTGAAGAGGGTTACCTCAGATTACAACAGGATCTGGATCAGATGGGCTAGTGGGCTGAGAGGTGGCAGATGGAGTTTAATTCAGATAAATGCGAGGTGCTGCATTTTGGGAAAGGAAATCTTAGCAGGACTTATACACTTAATGGTAAGGTCCTAGGGAGTGTTGCTGAACAAAGAGACCTTGGAGTGCAGGTTCAAAGCTCCTTGAAAGTGGAGTCACAGGTAGATACGATAGTGAAGAAGGTGTTTGGTATGCTTTCCTTTATTGGTCAGAGTATTGAGTACAGGAGTTGGGAGGTCATGTTGCGGCTGTACAGGACATTGGTCAGGCCACTGTTGGAATATTGCGTGCAATTCTGGTCACCTTCCTATCGGAAAGATGTTGTGAAACTTGAAAGGGTTCAGAAAAGATTTACAAGGATGTTGCCAGGGTTGGAGGATCTGAGCTACAGGGAGAGGCTGAACAGGCTGGGGCTGTTTTCCCTGGAGCGTCGGAGGCTGAGGGGTGACCTTATAGAGGTTTACAAAATTATGAGGGACATGGATAGGATAAATAGGCAAAGTCTTTTCCCTGGGGTCGGGGAGTCCAGAACTAGAGGCGTAGGTTTAGGGTGAGAGGGGAAATGAGACCTAAGGGACAACTTTTTCACCCAGAGGGTGGTACGTGTACGAATGAGCTGCCAGAGGATGTGGTGGAGGCTGGTACAATGACAACATTTAAGAGGCATTTGGATGGGTATATGAATAGGAAGGGTTTGGAGGGATATGGGTCGGGTGCTGGCAGGTGGACAGGATTGGATTGGGTTGGGATATCTGGGTCAGCATGGACGGGTTGGGCCGAAGGGTCTGTACATCTGTGTCTTTCTAACTCCGTGAGAATCCTGAGCTCAGACTCCCGAAACCCTTTGGTGCTGCAGATTCCTGAAGCCCGTGCCCATCTGGAAAACGGTCTGTTCTTCCCAGCAGAGGGCACAACCTCACACTTTCCCACACTGTTCTCCATCTGCCACGTCTTTGCCCACAGTCCTGGTCTGTCCAAGTCCTTCTGCAGCCTCCACCCCCCCCCCCCCCCCCCCCCGCTTCCTCGACACTACCATCCCTCCCACCTATCCTTGTGTCAGCTGCAAACTCAGCATCGATGCCCTCAGTCCCTCCAGTGAGATCATTAATGTGTATCATGAGCAGATCTCTGCAGAACTCCACTCGTCACCGACTGCCATTCTGTAAGAGACTCCTTTATCCCCATTCTCTGCCTCCTGCCAGTCAGCCAATCCTCTACCCGTGCCAGTACCTTCCCCCCCGAACGTTTGCCAGTGCCCCCTGCAAACCCTCCCTATTCACATAGCCAGCCTTTTAAATGCTGTCATCTGACCTTATTCAGAACCTTCCTGTGTCGCGCTTTCTGAAATCCAAACAGATTTACGTCCATTGGCTCTCCCTTTCTCGAAGTAGATCACTACCTCTTCAAGAACTCAAACAGACGTGACCTGCCCTTGGTGATGCCGTGTCAGCCCGATTTCACCATCTGCTCCCTGATCATGGACGCCACAATCTCACCAATAACAACCATCGGGCTAAGGGCCGAGGAGTCCATACCTTCTGCCTCCCCACCCCCCCCCCACCCCCCCTTCTTAAACAGGGGTGTTACGTTAGCCAAAGCCAGGCCCTCTGTGACCCTCCTGGGACTCCTGTGATTCCTGAAAGATAGCCACTTAACGATTTGGTTTGACTGATCGTCACGTGTACCTGAGTACAGTGAAAAGATGTGTTTTACGAGCAACACAGAGGAGGGGGGAGGGAGAGAGGGAGGGGGGGGAGGGGGAGAGAGGGAGGGGGGGGGAGGGGGAGAGAGGGGAGGGGGGGAGGGGGAGAGAGGGGGAGAGAGTGGGGGGGGGAGGGGGAGAGAGTGGGGGGGGAGGGGGAGAGAGGGGGGGGGGAGGGGGAGAGAGGGGGGGGGGGAGGGGGAGAGAGGGGGAGAGAGTGGGGGGGGGGGAGGGGGAGAGAGTGGGGGGGGGAGGGGGGGAGAGGGGGAGAGAGTGGGGGGGGGGGAGGGGGGAGAGGGGGGAGAGGGGGAGAGAGTGGGGGGGGGAGGGGAGAGAGGTGGGGGGGGGAGGGGGGAGAGAGTGGGGGGGGGAGGGGGAGAGAGTGGGGGGGCGGGAGGGGGAGGGGAGAGGTGGGGGGGGAGGGGGAGAGAGAGTGGGGGGGGAGGGGGAAGAGAGTGGGGGGGGAGGGGGAAAGAGTGGGGGGGGGGGAGGGGGGGGGGGAAAGAGTGGGGGGGGGAGGGGGAAGGGAGGGGGAAAGAGTGGGGGGGAGGGGGAAAGAGTGGGGGGGGGGGAAGAGTGAGGGGGGAGGGGAAGAGTGAGGGGGAGGGGGAGAGAGTGAGGGGGAGGGGGAGAGAGTGGGGGAGGGGGAGAGAGGGGGGAAAGAGTGAGGGGGGAGGGGGAGAGGGGGGAGGGGAGAGAGTGAGGGGGGAGGGGGGAGGGGGAAAGAGTGAGGGGGGAGGGGGAAAGAGTGAGGGGGAGGGGGAAAGAGTGAGGGGGGAGGGGGAAAGAGTGAGGGGGGAGGGGGAGAGAGTGAGGGGGAGGGGGAGAGAGTGGGGGGAGGGGAGAGAGGGGGAAAGAGTGAGGGGGGAGGGGGAGAGGGGGAGAGGGGGGGATGGGGAGAGAGTGAGGGGGAAGGGGGGAGAGAGTGAGGGGGGAGGGGGAGAGAGGGGGGAGGGGGAGAGAGTGAGGGGGGAGGGGGAGAGAGTGAGGGGGGAGGGGGGGAGGGGGAGAGGGGAGAGAGTGAGGGGGGAGGGGGAGAGGGGGAGGGGGAGAGGGGGAGAGAGTGGGGGAGAGGGGGAGAGAGTGAGGGGGGAGGTGGAGAGAGTGAGGGGGGGAGGGGGAAAGAGTGAGGGGGGAGGGGCAAAGAGGGCGAGAGAGGGAGGGGGAGAGAGGGAGGGGGAGAGGGGGAGAGAGTGAGGGGGGAGGGGGGAAAGAGTTGGGGGAGGGGGAGAGAGGGAGGGGGAGAGGGGAGAGAGTGAGGGGGAGGGGGAGAGAGGGAGGGGGAGAGAGGTGAGGGGAGAGGGGAAAGAGTGGGGGGAGGGGGAGAGAGGGAGGGGGAGAGGGGGAGAGAGTGAGGGGGAGGGGGAGAGAGGGAGGGGGAGAGGTGAGGGGGAGAGAGGGGGGAAAGAGGGGGGGAGAGGGGGGAGGGGAGAGAGGAGGAGGAGAGGGGGGAGAGAGAGGAGGAGGAGAGGGGGGAGAGAGGAGGGGGAGAGGGGGAGAGGAGTGAGGGGAGAGGGGGAGGGAGTGAGGGGAGAGGGGGAGAGAGTGAGGGGGAGGGGGAGAGGGGGAGGGGGAGGGGGAGAGGGGGAGGGGGGAGAGAGTGAGGGGGGAGGGGGAGAGAGTGAGGGGGGAGGGGGAAGAGTGTGGGGGGAGGGGGAGTTGGTGGGGGAGGGGGTGAGGGGGGTGTGTGTGGGGGGGAGGGGGAGAGTGTGAGGGGGGAGGGGGGGTGAGAGTGTGGGGGGGGAGGGGGAGAGGGGTGGGGGGATGAGTGAGGGGGGAGGGGGAGAGAGTGAGGGGGGGAGGGGGAGAGGGGGAGAGAGTGAGGGGGAGGGGGAGAGGGGGGAGAGTGAGGGGGGAGGGGGAGGAGGGGGAGAGAGTGAGGGGGGAGGGGGGTGAGGGGTGGGGGGGGAGGGGAGAGTGTGAGGGGGGGAGGGGGAGAGGGGGAGAGAGTGAGGGGGGAGAGGGGGAGAGAGTGAGGGGGGAGGGGGAGTGGGGGAGTGAGTGAGGGGGGAGGGGGAGAGGGGGAGAGAGTGAGGGGGAGGGGGAAAGAGTGGGGGGAGGGGGGAGAGGGAGGGGGAGAGGGGGAGAGAGTGAGGGGGAGGGGGAGAGAGTGAGGGGGAGGGGGAGAGAGGGAGGGGGAGAGAGTGAGGGGAGAGGGGG